>NW_028157695.1:0-70000 GCF_964263955.1 Coregonus lavaretus
GGAAATTCCATAAAATGATGTCATGGCTTTAGAAGCTTCTGATAGGCTAATTGACATAATTTGAGTCAGTTGGAGCTGTACCTGTGGATGTATTTCAAGGCCTACCTTCAAACTCAGTGCCTCTTTGCTTGACATCATGGGAAAATCAAAAGAAATCAGCCAAGACCTCAGAAATAAAATGGTAGACCTCCACAAGTCTGGTTCATCCTTGGGAGCAATTTCCAAACTCCTGAAGGTACCACGTTCATCTGTACAAACAATAGTACGCAAATATAAATACCATGGGACCACGCAGCCGTCATACCGCTCAGGAAGGAGACACGTTCTGTCTCCTAGAGATTAACGTACTTTGGTGCGAAAAGTGCAAATCAATCCCAGACCAACAGCAAAGGACCTTGTGAAGATGCTGGAGGAAACAGGTACATAAGTATCTATATCCACAGTAAAACAAGTCCTATATCGACATAACCTGAAAGGCCGCTCAGCAAGGAAGATGTCAAAACCGCCAAAATTTGGTTGGGAGTCATTGATGGACAGCAATATTCAAACCTTGTCTCTGGTTTTCAAGCAAATTTAAGTCAGGACTGCGGCTGGACCACTCAACACCTCTTGGAAAGCCATTCTTGTGTGTCTTAGGCATTAAACATCTTGTAATTGTCCCGCTGAAAAATACAACTATATCCCAGGGTTAGGTTTTCAGAAGACTGAGGCGGGTTTTCTTCTAACTTTTTATCTGGGCTTTGCTGCTTTCAAATGTATTTTCATCCTGACAAACTCCGTAGTTTCTGCCGGTGACAAGCAAACCCATAACATGAGGCTGCCACCACAATACTTGACAATACACATCTTCATTTTTAGATTTTTTATTAATTTGGAAAAATGTTCTAAAATGTTCTTTCACTTTGAAAATGTGGAATAGGTTGTGTAGATCTGTAGAAAAAAAAAAATCTAATTTAGACCAAATTTGGTTGGTCCGGACCAAATCTGTACCAATCACAGACGTCTATGTTTCACAGGCTTGGACATCACAGTAGAGCACAGCGGTAGAGTTCAGTACAGTGCATTACAGTAAAATACAGTAAATACTCTAACGTCCTGAACTCTACTCTACTGTTTTCTAAGACCCATCTGTTTGACCAGAAATAAAAGCCTTTGCTTATTCCTCATTTTTAGAATGGAAAATGTTTGAAACTTTTATATATGCCTTGATTTCTGAGAAATATAGCCTCGTAGCTTTCATTTGACACCAAATTCCCATGTTAGTGCCTTTTACATGGAAACGCCCTTGTCACAATCCAACTGCCACTGTACAATAAATCCCAAGCTCCCTTCATTGCCACACCCCACACACGCATGTGCAAACACACCCACACACACACACGACATGTGCAAACACACACCCACACACGAATGTACTCAAAAATGTCATGTGGTTTTGTTAGGAATATGGTTCTATCTAAGAAAGGCTATTTCTAAGGCTGTGCGCTGTACTCCTTCACTTCCTGTTACAACAGGAAGAAGCTACATAGCACGATGGGGTCTGGTTGTCAAGTGGACAGAGTGCGTTTGATGGCTAATAACTCCATGTTGGAATAAGACATAAGAGGATAAAAGGGTTTCAACCCAACACGTTGATCCTGTTGTCTTCTAATATACTGGTGCTGAGAAATACACCAGAGAAATACACCAGAGAAATACACCAGAGAAATACACCAGAGAAATACACACCAGAGAAATACACCAGAGAAATACACCAGAGAAATACACACCAGAGAAATACACCAGAGAAATACACCAGAGAAATACACACCAGAGAAATACACACCAGAGAAATACACCAGAGAAATACACCAGAGAAATACACCAGAGAAATACACCAGAGAAATACACCAGAGAAATACACACCAGAGAAATACACCAGAGAAATACACACCAGAGAAATACACCAGAGAAATACACACCAGAGAAATACACACCAGAGAAATACACCAGAGAAATACACACCAGAGAAATACACCAGAGAAATACACACCAGAGAAATACACCAGAGAAAACAGTGGACAACCAACCCCGGTCTCCCTCTCCTAATATGTAGAGTGGAATTATGGTTGCGTTCCTTATTGCAGTCCCGCTGTGCAGAGATTATCGGATGTTCAACATCTCAGGAACCACATCGATATTATATAGACATTCTAAAACGTCGGGCATAACTTCAACATCTGTATTGCTGTTGCTAGAACGTAGAGTGTACTAACTAGAGTAATTAAGAGACTATGTATAGTGCAGTGATGTCATCCTCCTTTCTGTCCTGTCCTGTGTGCGTTGTAGATGGGTCGTCTGGATAAGAACCACCCGTTGGTAACTGGCCACACTGGGCCCGTCCTGGACATCGACTGGTGCCCTCACAACGACAACATCCTGGCATCCGGCTCAGAGGACACCACCGCCATGGTAACGCTGGCAGCCTGAGTGTGTGTGTGTGTGTGTGTGGCCTTAGTCCTCTGGACTTCACAGAGAAAGACATGGATTACCGGACCAGCTAAAATGGCTATCAGCTATCATTAGATTATTAGAGAGTGTTTATGTGAGTGTGTTTGTGTGTGTGTGTGTGTGTGTGTGTGTGTGTGTGCGCGCAGGGCCGAGAGTGTGTGTGTGTGTGTGTTTGAAAAAACAGTGTGCGTTAAGTAACATTATTTTGTGTATATGTGTAACGTTGTTTTGTGACCCCCTATATGTGTAACGTTGTTTTGTGTCCCCTGTAGGTGTTAAGTTATATTGTGTCCCCCTGCAGGTGTGGCAGATCCCTGACCAGATGGGGACCCGGCCCATATCAGAGCCCATCGTGGTCCTGGAGGGACACTCCAAACGCGTCGGCATTGTCACCTGGCACCCCCACTGCACGCAACATACTACTCACTGCAGGTACACACATACACACACGCACGCACGCAACGCACCACCCACACATACACACACACACACAACTCACTGCAAAAACACACACACACCATACAACTCACTGTAGGTACACCAACACACACACACACTTTTACTCCCTCTCCCTCCCTCCCTCCCTCCCTCCCTCCCTCCCTCCCTCCCTCCCTCCCTCTCCCCCTCCCTCCCTCCCTCCTCTCCCTCTCTCCCCTCCCTCCCTCTCCCTCCCTCCTCCTCTCCCTCCCTCCCTCCCTCCCTCCCTCCCTCCCTCCCTCCCTCCCTCCCTCCCTCCCTCCCTCCCTCCCTCCCTCCTCTCCCTCCCTCCCTCCCTCTCCCTCCCCCCCTCCCTCCCTCCCTCTCCCTCCCTCCCTCCCTCCCTCCCTCTACCTCCCTCCCTCCCTCCCTCCCTCCACCTCCCTCCCCCCCTCCCTCCCTCCCTCCCTCCCCCAGGCAGTGATAACCTGATAATAATCTGGAACGTGGGGACTGGCGAGGCCCTCATCTCCATGGACGACCACCCAGATCTCATCTACAACGTCAGCTGGAACCGTAACGGCAGCCTGTTCTGCACCACCTGTAAGGACCGACGGCTCCGCGTGTGTGACCCCCGCAAGAGAGAGGTGGTCGCGGTGAGCTGGGGGAGGGGAGGGGAAGGTAGGGGGGAGGGAGGTGGTGAGTTGGGGAAGGGGAGGGGAGGGGAGGGGGGAGGGAGGCGGTGAGTTGGGGAAGGGGAGGGGGAGGGGGGAGGGAGGGAGGTGGTGGTTAATTTTACAAACAGCAGTGTGGACTGTATTCTGGGCCCAGTAATAAGGCCAGGATTCAATCCGAGTTGCGTTGTAAAGTGCTGTCGTCAATGCTCCCGTTTTCGCGGAGATTGCGTTCATGGTAAAAGCTGCACATGACGGCTCAATTGGAAATGACCTGTAAATGTCAAGCTCACTACAACATGCCTCAGATTAAATCCAGTCTCTGTACTCTGTTAGTGATGTCTGGCTTCTCCGTTCTGTCCAATAGGAGAGGATGACTCCACATGAGGGGATCCGACCAATGAGGGCCATCTTCACCAGAGACGGAAACCTGTTCACTACCGGCTTCACCAGGATGAGCCAGAGAGAGCTGGGCCTGTGGGACCCGGTAACACACATACACAAGCCGACACATACACACACACACACACACAGGTAGGACACACACAGTCAGGACACACACAGTCAGGACACACAGACACACACAGTCAGGACACACACAGTCAGGACACGCAGTCAGGACACACACAGACAGGACACACAGACAGTCAGGACACACACAGTCAGGACACACACACAGGACACACAGTCAGGACACACAGACAGGACACACACACCGACAGGACACACACAGTCAGGACACACACACAGTCAGGACACACACACAGTCAGGACACACAGACAGGACACACACAGACAGGACACACACAGTCAGGACACACACACAGTCAGGACACACAGTCAGGACACACACAGTCAGGACACACAGACAGGACACACACAGACAGGACACACACAGACAGGACACACACAGACAGGACACACAGACAGGACACACAGTCAGGACACACACAGACACACAGTCAGGACACACAGACAGGACACACACAGACAGGACACACACAGACAGGACACACAGACAGGACACACAGTCAGGACACACACAGACACACAGTCAGGACACACAGACAGGACACACACAGACAGGACACACACAGACAGGACACACAGACAGGACACACAGTCAGGACACACAGTCAGGACACACACAGACACACAGTCAGGACACACACACAGTCAGGACACACAGTCAGGACACACACACAGTCAGGACACACACACAGGACACACACAGTCAGGACACACAGACAGGACACACACAGTCAGGACACACACACAGGACACACAGTCAGGACACACAGACAGGACACACACAGTCAGGACACACAGACAGGACACACACAGACAGGACACACACACAGGACACACAGTCAGGACACACAGACAGGACACACACAGTCAGGACACACAGACAGGACACACACAGACAGGACACACACAGACAGGACACACACAGACAGGACACACACAGACAGGACACACAGACAGGACACACACAGTCAGGACACACACAGACAGGACACACACAGACAGGACACACAGACAGGACACACAGACAGGACACACAGACAGGACACACACAGACAGGACACACAGACAGGACACACACAGACAGGACACACAGACAGGACACACAGACAGGACACACACAGACAGGACACACAGACAGGACACACACAGTCAGGACACACACAGACAGGACACACACAGACAGGACACACACAGACAGGACACACAGACAGGACACACACAGTCAGGACACACACAGTCAGGACACACACAGTCAGGACACACACAGACAGGACACACACAGTCAGGACACACACAGACAGGACACACAGACAGGACACACACAGTCAGGACACACACACAGTCAGGACACACACAGTCAGGACATACACACAGTCAGGACACACACACAGTCAGGACACACACAGTCAGGACATACACACAGTCAGGACACACACACAGTCAGGACACACACACAGTCAGGACACACAGACAGGACACACACAGACAGGACACACACAGTCAGGACACACACACAGTCAGGACACACACAGTCAGGACACACACACAGTCAGGACACACACAGTCAGGACATACACACAGTCAGGACACACACACAGGCAGGACACACACACAGTCAGGACACACACACAGACAGGACACACACAGACAGGACAGGTATGGACAGACACATTCATATCTCTAACTCGTATCACTTGAAGGACAATGAACATCAATCATATGTTTTTCTAATCTTTCTGCAGACACAGTTTGAGGAACCTATTGCACTGTTGGAGTTGGACACAAGTAACGGTGTGTTGCTACCATACTACGACCCAGACACCAACATGGTTTACCTCTGTGGAAAGGTAGGACGTTATCCCCCATGTGACAGTAGACGCTACCTCCTCTACTACTACTAGCACTGTAAATCCTCTCCATCTGCCTTTAGATCAGGGGTGTCCAACTCATTCCGTGGAGGGCCTAGCGTCTGCAGGTTTTTGGCTTTTCCTTTCAGTTAAGACCTAGACAACCAAGTGAGGGGAGTTCTTTACTAATTAGTGACCTTAATTCATCAATCAAGTACAAGAGAGGAGTGGAAACCCGCAGACACTCGGCCCTCCGTGGAATGAGTTTGACACATGCTTTAGTAGTAAATAATGTTGTCCTCTCCCTTCCCCTCCTCTACCCTCTCCTCACCTCTACCCTCTCCTTTACCCTCCCCTCTCCTTTACCCTCTCCTCACCTCTACCCTCTCCTTTACCCTCTCCTCTCCTTTACTCTCCTCTCCTCTACCCTCTCCTCTACCCTCTCCTCTACCCTCTCCTCTCCTCTCTCCTCTCCTCTCCCCTCTCCTTTACCCTCCTCTCCTCTACCCTCTCCTCTCCTCTCTCCTCTCCTCTCCCCTCTCCTTTACTCTCCTCTCCTCTACCCTCTCCTCTACCCTCCCCTCCCATCCCATCCCCTGCTCTCCCCTCCCAATCCCTCCTCGCCCCACCCCACCCCTCCTCACCTCCCCTCCTCACCTCCCCTCTCCTCTCCCCTCTCCTCTACCCTCTCCTCTTTCCTCCCCTCCCATCCCCTGCTCTCTCCTCCCAACCCCTCCTCTCCCCACCCCACCCCACCCCTCCTAACCTCCCCTCCTCTCATCTCCTCTCCTCTTCTCTCCCCTCACCTCCCCACCCTTCTCTTCTCTGCTCTCTCCTCCCCTCCCCTCCTCTCCAGGGGGACAGTAGTATCCGGTACTTTGAAATAACAGAGGAACCTCCCTATGTCCACTACCTCAGTACCTTCAGCAGCAAGGAGCCTCAGAGGGGGATGGGCTTCATGCCCAAGAGAGGAGTGGATGTCAGCAAGTGTGAGATTGCCAGGTAGGAGAATGCACACACACACACAAACACACACTACACTCAAGGAACCCCTGGCTTATGTTATTAAAAAGGTTCAAAATTTAACCCCTCCCATCACAAAAAGGTTCCGGTTTGAACCTTTACACAGGGGTTCCTTGAAGACCCTTTTTAGAGGGGTTCCTCAAATAACCTTTTTGAACTGGAAAGGTTCCGTCGATGTGGCAACCCAAAAGTTTTTTTTTTTTTTTTTGTGTCATTTAGCAGACGCTCTTATCTGCATACATTATTATGTTTTATTTTTTTATTTTATATATTTATTTCTTCCAGGCACCTTTACTTCTAATAGTGTGGGGTTGATTATTTATATTTCTCCAGTATTTTCCCAATGTTCCATCCCAAGAATAAATCCCTTTTCTGCCGGGTAACCCCTCCAAAACCGGAAGTGTCATTCAAAAGCATTATAAAGCATATCAATATGTCTAGATTTGATTAGAGCTTTGATCAGCATGAAAATTCAACCCTGTTGCTACCGGAGCCAGATGAGCCCTACATTAAAATACATTTTATGACCCCTACATTAAATCCATTTTATGAGCCCAAGCTAAAAAAAAAGCCCAAATGATTGTGCCGTTGCCTAATCGGATATGATAGGCTATTTTTTATTTTTTATTTTTTTATTTCACCAAAGCCAAAGAAAGGATAGCCGGGAGCTAGACAGCCGCTTTGTGGACAACGACTCCCATTGTTAAGGCGGAGAGACGAGTATCTTGTCAGTATATCCATCATCTTGGGCAATAATCAGGCAGGTCTGTAGCAACTGATCATTTAATAACTTGTTTTATTTATTTAACCTTTATTTAACCAGGTAAGCCAGTTGAGAACAAGTTCTCATTTACAACTGCGACCTGGCCAAGATAAAGCAAAGCAGTGCGATGAAAACAACAACACAGAGTTACATATGGGGTAAAACAAAACATAAAGTCAAAAATACAACAGAAAATATATATACAGTGTGTGCAGGTAGCTTAGTGGTTAAGAGCGTAGTGCCAGTAACCGAAAGGTCGCTGGTTCTAATCCCTGAGCCGACTAGGTGAAAAATCAGTCGATGTGCCCTTGAGCAAGGCACTTAACCCTAATTGCTCCTGTAAGTCGCTCTGGATAAGAGCGTCTGCTAAATGACTAAAAATGTAAATGCAAATGTAGCAAGTTATGGAGGTAAGGCAATAAATAGGCTATAGTGCAAAATAATTACAACTAGTATTAACACTGGAATGATAGATGTGCAAGAGATGATGTGCAAATAGAGATACTGGGGTGCAAATGAGCAAAATAAATAACAATATGGGGATGAGGTAGTTGGGTGGGCTAATTTCAGATGGGCTGTGTGCAGTGATCGGTAAGGTGCTCTGACAACTGATGCTTAAAGTTAGTGAGGGAGATAAGAGTCTCCAGCTTCAGAGATTTTTGTAATTCGTTCCAGTCATTGGCAGCAGAGAACTGGAAGGAATGGCGGCCAAAGGAGGTGTTGGCTTTGGGGATGACCAGTGAGATATATCTGCTGGAATGCATACTACGGGTGGGTGTTGCTATGGTGACCAAGGAGCTAAGATAAGGCGGGGATTTGCCTAGCAGTGATTTATAGATGGCCTGGAGACGAATATGTAGTGAGGACCAGCCCACAAGAGCATACAGGTCACAGTGGTGGGTAGTATATGGGGCTTTGGTGACAAAACGGATGGCACTGTGATAGACTACATCCAATTTGCTGAGTAGAGTGTTGGAGGCTATTTTGTAAATGACATCGCCGAAGTCAAGGATCGGTAGGATAGTCAGTTTTACGAGGGCATGTTTGGCAGCATGAGTGAAGGAGGCTTTGTTGCGAAATAGGAAGCCGATTCTAGATTTAACTTTGGATTGGAGATTCTTAATGTGAGTCTGGAAGGAGAGTTTACAGTCTAACCAGACACCTAGGTATTTGTAGTTGTCCACATACTCTAGGTCAGACCCGTCGAGAGTAGTGATTCTAGTCGGATGGGCGGGTGCCAGCAGCGTTCGATTGAAGAGCATGCATTTAGTTTTACTAGTGTTTAAGAGCAGTTGGAGGCTACTGAAGGAGTGTTGTATGGCATTGAAGCTTGTTTGGAGGTTTGTTAAGACAGTGTCCAATGAAGGGCCAGATGTATACAAAATGGTGTCGTCTGCGTATAGGTGGATCTGAGAGTCACCAGCAGCAAGAGCGACATCATTGATATACACAGAGAAAAGAGTCGGCCCAAGAATTGAACCCTGTGGCACCCCCATAGAGACTGCCATAGGTCCAGACAACAGGCCCTTCGATTTGACACATTGAACTCTATCTGAGAAGTAGTTGGTGAACCAGGCGAGGCAGTCATTTGAGAAACCAAGGCTATTTAGTCTGCCAATAAGAATGCGGTGGTTGACAGAGTCGAAAGCCTTGGCCAGGTCGATGAAGACGGCTGCACAGTACTGTTTATTATCGATCTCGATTATAATATCATTTAGGACCTTGAGCGTGGCTGAGGTGCACCCATGACCAGCTCGGAAACCGGATTGCATAGCGGAGAAGGTACGGTGGGATTCGAAATGGTCGGTGATCTGTTTGTTAACTTGGGGGGGGGCATGGGCAAGTTGCATATCCCAATTTAGGTCACCAAGCAGTACGAACTCTGAGGATAAATGGGGGGCAATCAATTCACATATGGTGTCCAGGGCACAACTGGGGGCTGAGGGGGGTCTGTAGCAAGCGGCAACAGTGAGATACTTATTTCTGGAAAGGTGGATTTTTAGAAGTAGGAGCTCAAACTCTTTGGGCACAGACCTGGATAGTATGATAGAGCTCTGCAGGCTATCTCTACAGTAGATTGCAACTCCACCCCCTTTGGCAGTTCTATCTAGACGGAAAATGTTGTAGTTGGGGTTGGAAATTTCAGAATTTTTGGATTCAGACACTGCTAGAACATCAGGGTTGGCGGAGTGTGCTAACGCAGTGAATAACTCAAACTTCGGAAGTAGACTTCTGATGTTAACGTGCAGAAAACCAATGCTTTTACGGTTACAGAAGTCAACAAATGATAGCTCCTGGGGAGTAGGAGTGATACTGGGGGCTGCAGGGCCTGGGTTAGCCTCTACATCACCAGAGGAACAGAGGAGGACTAGAATAAGGATATGGCTAAAGGCTTTAAGAACTGGTCTTCTAGTGCGTTGGGTACAGAGAATAAAGGGGGCAGATTTCCGGGCGTTGTAGAAAATATTCAGGGCATTATGTACAGACAAGGATATGGAAGGATATGAGTACAGTGGAGGTAAACCTAAGCGTTGGGTGAAAACCGCTAACGGTGGCTAATAGCAAGTAGCTAGTTAGCTAGTTAGTCGGCTGGCTAGTTTCAACTGGAGATTCTAGATAAAGGTGAGTAAATAAACGAATCCGTTCCACATTGAGTGAGGCGGGTTGCAGGAAAGTATATTTAGTAGAAGGATGAAAAGTGTGATAGGGAAATATATACGTAAAATAAAAATAAAATAAAAAAAAACAGGCTATTTACATGGACACACAAGAGAACACGACCACACTGCTACGCTATCTTGGAAAACTATAGGCTACTGAACATTACGCACACCTGAAAAACATAAAAGCCCATACATGTTATGGCTCCAGTGACCTGTGTGGATTGTATTAATGTTCTGTACCATAGATGTTAATGATAATGTTAATGATAATGTTCTGCCTTATATGGACTGGAATTACGCACCTCGTTCAAAGCATGAAGCTGCATGGGAGAGAACACGATGCTGGTGGAGCCCATAGATGTAGCTTGCTATATAAAAGCCCATAGATGTAGCTAGCTATATAAAAACCCATAGATGTAGCTAGCTATATAAAAGCCCATAGATGTAGCTAGCTATATAAAAGCCCATAGATGTAGCTAGCTATATAAAAGCCCATAGATGTAGCTAGCTATATAAAAGCCCATAGATGTAGCTAGCTATATAAAAGCCCATAGATGTAGCTAGCTATATGCTCTCTTGGGTAAATAAATGAAACTAGCTCCAGTAGGCTAATCTTTTTGAGTGTGAACTGTATTACTGTACTGTATTGTATTATACTGAATTATATTCAAACCATGATAAAGCATAAGAGAACATGTGATTCTGGTGCAGCACATGTGGCCTACAAAGCTACAAGTATAGGCTAGCGAATTTGATTTTAATTTTGAAATATAATAGGGCCTATTTGTATAATTAGTTGGCTGATGCATATATACCTTTCATAATATTTCCCCTGATGTTATTAGCCTACCTCCTCTCTCTCTCTATTGTTGCTTCATTCCTTCCTCGCTCTCAACAGTTAAATTAAATCACTTTTGTTGTCCTTATCTTCATCATTCCAATAATATTGGACTAGAATTAGATGCAGAAGGCTTTCGCTTCTCTTCACGAAGATTGAATGGTTATGGGTCTGAATAAATAACTGCCTACCGCCATCGCACATTCTCTCTTCTCTCAAACTCCCCACGAGTTATTTTGGCTGCTGTCTTTAACATTCAGCAAACAAGAGCAAGCTTGCATTCCGTTTTCGAATAGTCTATTAGTATAAAAACAATATCCAACAAGCTATTCTAGTCTAGCTTTTTCCTGGGCCTCCAAGAGCTAAGAAGGAGAGAGGCCAGTGGAGCGGAGGTGCCTATTGCGCAAGTGAACATGAAGACAGATTAGGCTATAAGTTAGAAGCTTTATGCCTATTAAACCAACCATTCATTAGATAAATATATAAATGGATAATAATGCATTCAATCTATTACCTGAAAGAGGTAGGTAGACATCTATATACAGGTAACTGCCAAAATAAAGGAAACACCAACATAGACTGTCTTAATAGGGCGTTGGGCCACCACGAGCCACCACGAGCCACCAGAACCTTGGCATAGATTCTGGAACTCTATCGGAGTGGTGCGACACCATTCTTCCACGAGAAATTTCATAATTTGGTGTTTTGTTGATGGTGGTGGAAAACGCTGTGTCAGGCGCCGCTCCAGAATCTCCCATAGGTGTTGAATTGGGTTGGGACGGTCCAGAATCTCCCATAGGTGTTGAATTGGGTTGGGACGGCCCAGAATCTCCCATAGGTGTTGAATTGGGTTGGGACGGCCCAGAATCTCCCATAGGTGTTGAATTGGGTTGGGACGGCCCAGAATCTCCCATAGGTGTTGAATTGGGTTGGGACGGTCCAGAATCTCCCATAGGTGTTGAATTGGGTTGGGACGGTCCAGAATCTCCCATAGGTGTTGAATTGGGTTGGGACGGTCCAGAATCTCCCATAGGTGTTGAATTGGGTTGGGACGGCCCAGAATCTCCCATAGGTGTTGAATTGGGTTGGGACGGCCCAGAATCTCCCATAGGTGTTGAATTGGGTTGGGACGGCCCAGAATCTCCCATAGGTGTTGAATTGGGTTGGGACGGCCCAGAATCTCCCATAGGTGTTGAATTGGGTTGGGACGGTCCAGAATCTCCCATAGGTGTTGAATTGGGTTGGGACGGCCCAGAATCTCCCATAGGTGTTGAATTGGGTTGGGACAGTCCAGAATCTCCCATAGGTGTTGAATTGGGTTGGGACGGCCCAGAATCTCCCATAGGTGTTGAATTGGGTTGGGACGGCCCAGAATCTCCCATAGGTGTTGAATTGGGTTGGGACGGCCCAGAATCTCCCATAGGTGTTGAATTGGGTTGGGACGGCCCAGAATCTCCCATAGGTGTTGAATTGGGTTGGGACGGCCCAGAATCTCCCATAGGTGTTGAATTGGGTTGGGACGGTCCAGAATCTCCCATAGGTGTTGAATTGGGTTGGGACGGCCCAGAATCTCCCATAGGTGTTGAATTGGGTTGGGACAGTCCAGAATCTCCCATAGGTGTTGAATTGGGTTGGGACGGCCCAGAATCTCCCATAGGTGTTGAATTGGGTTGGGACGGCCTACATTGCTTTCATGCTCATCAAAACCACTCGTGCCCTGTGGATGGGGGCATTGTCATCCTGGATAGAAATGATTCTACCATAGGTTGAAGGTGATCACTCTCAGAATGGCTGCGTATTTATTGGTGTTTACCTTGCCCTCTAAGGGGTTGAGTGGACCTTAACCATGCCAGGAAAATGCACCCCACACATTTTACATTTACATTTTTGTCATTTAGCAGACGCTCTTATCCAGAGCAACTTACAGTTAGTGAGTGCACACATTATTTTATTATTTTTCATACTGGCCCCCCGTGGGAATCGAACCCACAACCCTGGAGTTGCAAACACCATGCTCTACCAACTGAGCTACATCCCTGCCGGCCATTCCCTCCCCTACCCACACCAAAACAGATCCACCAGAACTCTCATTTACTCAAGTGTTTCCTTAATTTTGGCAGTTACCAATATATATATATATATATACACAGTGCATTCCTAAAGTATTCAGACCCCTTGACTTTTCCCACATTTTGTTACGTTACAGCCTTATCCTAAAATGGATTAAATAAACATGTTTCCTCCTCAATCTACACACAATACCCCATAATGACAAAGCGAAAACAGGTTTTTATAATTTTTTGCAGATTTATTAAAAATAAACAGAAATACCTTATTTAAATAAGTATTCAGACCCTTTGCTATGAGACTTGAAATTGAGCTCAGGTGCAACCTGTTTCCATTTATTGTCCTTGAGATGTTTCTAGAACTTGATTTGAGTCCACCTGTGGTAAATTCAATTCATTGGACATGATTTGGAAAGGCACACACCTGTCTATATAAGGTCCCACAGTTGACAGTGCATGTCAGAGTAAAAACCAAGCCTTGAGGTCGAAGGAATTGTCTGTAGAGCTCCGAGACAGGATTGTGTCGAGGCACTGATCTGGAGAAGGGTACCAAAACATTTCTGCAGCATTGAAGGTCCCCAAGAACACAGTGGCTTCCATCATTCTTAAATGGAAAACGTTTGGAACCACCAAGACTCTTCCTAGAGCTGGCCGCCCGGCCAAACTGAGCAATTGGGGGAGAAGTGCCTTGGTCAGGTAGATGACCAAGAACCTGATGGTCACTCTGACCGAGCTCCAGAGTTCCTTCCAGAAGGACAACCATCTCTGTAGCACTCCTCCAATCAGGTCTTTAAGGTAGAGTGGCCAGACGGAAGCCACTCCTCAGTAAAAGGCACATGACAGCCCGATTGGAGTTTGCCAAAAGTCACCTAAAGACTCTCAGACCATGAGAAACAAGATTCTCTGGTCTGATGAAACCAAGATTGAACTCTTTGAGCTGAATGCCAAGCGTCACGTCTGGAGGAAACCTGACACCATCCCTACAGTGAAGTATGGTGGTGGAAGCGTCATACTGTGGGGATGTTTTTCAGTGGCAGGGACTGGGAGACTAGTCAGGAACGAGGGAAAGATGAATGGAGCGAAGTACAGAGAGATCCTTGATGAAAACCTGCTCCAGAGCGCTCAGGACCTCAGACTGGAGAGAAGGTTCACCTTCCAACAGGACAACGACCCTAAGGACACAGCCAAGACAACGCAGGAGTGTCTTCGGGACAAGACTCTGAATGTCCTTGAGTGGCCCAGCCAGAGCCTGGACTTGAATCCGATCTAACATCTCTGGAGAGACCTGAAAATAGCTGTGCAGCGACGTTCCCCATCCAACCTGACAGGGCTTGAGTGGATCTGCAGAGAAGAATGGGAGAAACTCCCCAAATACAGGTGTGTCAAGCTTGTAGCGTCATACCCAAGAAGACTCAAGGCTGTAATCGCTGGTGCTTCAACAAAGTACAGAATCATTAGATCATTTGTTTTGGTACTGTCCATTTGTAGCTTGTTTTTGGACACGGGTCCAGGAATGGCTAAAGGATTGCAATATTTACCTGGAGCTAACCTTGCAGATAGCATTACTGGGTGATCTGAAAAGTCATAGTCAATCGATCAGTAATATAATAATACTTTTAGCAAAAAATAATAATATCCATTTACAATCTGTAGAAACGATGAGAATAGAAGGGTTCAGGAAAAACATTAGGGACAGACTGATATTCTGCAAAAGGTACAGGGATTGGACTGCTGAGGACTGGGGTAAAGTCATTTTCTCTGATGAATCCCCTTTCCGATTGTTTGGGGCATCCGGAAAAAAAACACCTTGTCCGGAGAAGACAAGGTGAGCGCTACCATCAGTCCTGTGTCATGCCAACAGTAAAGCATCCTGAGACCATTCATGTGTGGGGTTGCTTCTCAGCCAAGGGAGTGGGCTCACTCACAATTTTGCCTAAGAACACATCCATGAATAAAGAATGGTACCAACACATCCTCCGAGAGCAAGTTCTCCCAACCATCCAAGAACAGTTTGGTGACGAACAATGCCTTTTCCAGCATGATGGAGCACCTTGCCATAAGGCAAAAGTGATAACTAAGTGGCTCAGGGAACAAAACATCGACATTTTGGGTCCATGGCCAGGAAACTGCCCAGACCTTAATCCCATTGAGAACTTGTGGTCAATCCTCAAGAGGCGGGTGGACAAACAAAAACCCTGTCTGAAGTTTACATACATCTCGCCAAATAAATTGTAACTCAGTTTTTCACAATTCCTGACATTTAATCCTAGTAAAAATGCCCTGTCTTAGGTCAGTTAGGATCACCACTTTATTTTAAGAATGTGAAATGTCAGAATAATAGTAGAGAGAATGATTTATTTCAGCTTTTATTTTTTTCATCACATTCCCAGTGGGTCAGAAGTGTACATAAACTCGATTAGTATTTGATAGCATTGGCTTTAAAAGGTTTAACTTGGGTCAAACGTGTCGGGTAGCCTTCCACAAGCTTCCCACAATAAGTTGGGTGAATTTTGGCCCATTCCTCCTGACAGAGCTGGTGTAACTGAGTCAGGTTTGTAGGCCTCCTTGCTCGCACAGGCTTTTTCAGTTCTGCCCACAAATGTTCTATAGGATTGAGGTCAGGCCTTTGTGATGGCCACTCCAATACCTCGACTTTGTTGTCCTTAAGCCATTTGGCCACAACTTTGGAAGTATGCTTGGGGTCATTGTCCATTTGGAAGACCCATTTGTGACCAATCTTTAATTTCCTGACTGATGTCTTGAGATGTTGCTTCAATATATCCACATAATTTTCCTTCCTTATGATGCCATCTATTTTGTGAAGTGCACCAGTCCCTCCTGCAGCAAAGCACCCCCACAGCATGATGCTGCCACCCCCGTGCTTCACGGTTGGGATGGTGTTCTTCGGCTTGCAAGGACCACCTTTTCCCTCCAAACATAACGATGGTCATTATGGCCAAACAGTTCTATTTTTGTTTCATCAGACCAGAGGACATTTCTCCAAAAAGTACGATCTTCGTCCCCATGTGCAGTTGCAAACCGTAGTCTGGGTTTTTTATGGCGGTTTTGGAGCAGTGGCTTCTTCCTTGCTGAGCGGCCTTTCAGGTTATGTCGATATAGGACTCGTTTTACTGTGGATATAGATAATTTTGTACCCGTTTCTTCCAGCATCTTCACAAGGTCCTTTGCTGTTGTTTTTGGATTGAGATTTGGACTTTTCGCACCAAAGTACGTTCATCTCTAGGAGACAACGCGTCTCCTTCCTGAGTGGTATGACGGCTGCGTGGTCCCATGGTGTTTATACTTGCGTACTATTGTTTGTACAGATGAACGTGGTACCTTCAGGCGTTTGGAAATTGCTCCCAAGGATGAACCAGACTTGTGGAGGTCTACTATTTTTTTTCTGAGGTCTTGGCTGATTTATTTGGATTTTCCCATGATGTCAAGCAAAGAGGCACTGAGTTTGAAAGTAGGCCTTGAAATACATCCACAGGTACACCTCCAATTGACTCACATGATGTCAAATAGCCTATCAGAAGCTTTTAAAGCCATGACATCATTTTCTGGAATTTTCCAAGCTGTTTAAAGGCACAATCAACTTAGTGTATGTAAACTTCTGACCCACTGGAATTGTGATACAGTGAATTATAAGTGAAATAATCTGTCTGTAAGCAATTGTTGGAAAAATTACTTGTGTCATGCACAAAGTAGATGTCCTAACCGACTTACCAAAACTATAGTTTATTAACAAGAAATGTGTGGAGTGGTTGAAAAACGAGTTTTAATGACTCCAACCTAAGTGTATGTAAACTTCCGACTTCAACTGTATTCTGACAAACTCCAAGAATTTATTATGCAAGAATGGGCTGCCATCAGTCAGGATGAGGCCCAGAAGTTAATTGACAGCATGCCAGGGTGGATTGCAGAGGTCTTGAAAAAGAAGGGTCAACACTGCAAATATTGACTCTTTGCATAAACTTAATGTAATTGTCAATAAAAGCCTTTGACACTTATGGAATGCTTGTAATTATACTTCAGTAAACCATAGTAACATCTGACAAAAATATCTAAAAACACTGAAGCAGCAAACTTTGTGAAGACCAATACTTGTGTCATTCTCAAAACTTTTGACCACGACTGTATATTTGCGAGAAAAAAACCATATTGGGGATTGGAAGTGATGCAGACAATTACATTGATGGAAGTTACAATCTATCTGCAATATTAAAGCTTATCTACCCTCTAAAAAAACATTTGAGTAAAGGGTCTGAATACTTATGTAAATGTTATATTTATTTATTTTATATACATTTGCAAACATTTCAAAAAAACTGTTTTTGCTTTGTGATTATGGGGTAATGTGTGTAGATTGATGAGGGGGAAAAAACAATGTAATCCATTTTAGAATACTGTGTAACGTAACAAAATGTGGAAAAAGTCCAAGGGGTCTTAATACTTTCCGAATGCACTGTATATCAATCTTCAACGGGATTATCTATTTTGGATGCAATTTGAATGTAATTGATAGAGCGAGAGAAAGAATGAGAGAGTGCTCGCGTGCGCACTGATTTAAAGCAACAGTATTCGAGTGATAGGCTGTTTAAAAACTCTTCAGCTGCAATAAAAAAAAAAAAATCTTTACAATTACAAAATAAGGCGACCCCGAAAGCAAGATGAAGATGTGTAAATTAGACGTGCGTTCAGTCCTAATATTACTTTAGCACAGAAGCTACGCTGCAGCACATGTACCTGTCACAAAAAAATACATTATCAGCCGTCTGTCCCCGCCATGAGCGTTGATGATTGATCATAGAGATAGTATAGAGAAGCCAGATTTAGACATCACATATAATTTAACAGTTCCATTTCACGTCACGCTGTTCATATAAATAATGTATTATAATTTACCAGTTTCTCGCAGGTATTTATCCCGGGAACCAAGAGTTGGTTTTGGGTGGTAAATCTTGGTAACACGGTCCATGCCAATAAACCCAAACACACACACACACACAATTAGGGATGGACGTTATGCACAGGTACATGCAATGTGTAGGCTTTAGCTCAGCAGGCTAATGTGAGAGTATTTGTTGTGGCTATTCTCTAAATCTGACTTTTCTCTGTTCTCCAGGTTATATAAGCTCCATGACAAGAAGTGTGAGCCCATCGCCATGACAGTACCTAGAAAGGTAAGCCACACTCTCTCCCCCTCTCTCCTTACATTAACACACGTGTCAGACTCATTCCACGGAGGACCGAGTGTCTGTGGGTTTTCACTCCTCCCTTGTACTTGATTGAGGAATTAATGTCACTAATTAGTAAAGAACTCCCCTCAACTGGTTGTCTAGGTCTTAATTGAAAGGAAAAACCAAAAACCTGCAGAAACTAGGCCCTCCATAATATGAGTTATGAGTTTGACACCCCTGCATTAACGGCTTGTTAAAACTATCTACCCCACCGCTCCTGTCCCCTCCAGTCGGACCTGTTCCAGGATGACCTGTATCCAGACACGGCGGGTCCCGACCCGGCCCTGGAGCCAGAGGAGTGGCTGGAGGGGCAAGATGAGGACCCCATCCTTCAGTCCATGAGGGATGGCTACGTTCCTCCCAAGAGCCGCGAGCTCAAAGTGGCCAGGAAGAATGTTCTGGACTCCAGACCCACCCCCAGACGCAGCATGTCTTCCTGCGACGGCTCAGCCAACCTGCCCGTGAGTCACACTAAATATATCACCTCTGTATGCCTGTTTGTCTAAAAACCCTTGTCCCTGATCAGTCTGTCCTGTCCCTGACCTGTCTGTTCTGTCCCCTAACTGTCTCTCCTGTAGCTGTCCTGTCCCTGATCTGTCTGTCCCTTACCGTCTGTCTTGTAGCTGTCCTGTCCCCAACCTGTCTCTCCTGTAGCTGCCTGTCCCTGATCTATCTCTCCTATAGCTGTCCTGTCCCTGACCTGTCTCTCATGTAGCTGTCCTGTCCCTGTCCTGTCTCTGACCTCTTTCTTGTTTTTTTCTCCTTCTTTCCATCTCCTACCTTTTTCTACCCTCCTCTCTTTCCCTTCCTCATCTCTCCTTCCCCCTCTTCCTTCCTTCCCCCATCTCTCCTACCCCCTCTTCCTTCCTTCTCTCCTTCCCCCTCTTCCTTCCTCCCCCATCTCTCCTTCCCCTCTTCCTTCCTCCCCATCTCTCCTTCCCCTCTTCCTTCCTCCCCCTTCTCTCCTTCCTCCCCCATCTCTCCTTCCCCCTCTTCCTTCCTCCATCTCTCCTTCCCCCATCTCTCCTTCCCCCTCTTTCTTCATCTCTCCTTCCCCCTCTTCCTTCCTCCATCTCTCCTACCCCCTCTTCCTCCATCTCTCCTTCCCCCTCTTCCTTCCTCCATTTCTCCTTCCCCTCTTCCTTCTTCCTTCCTCCATCTCTCCTTCCCCCTCTTCCTTCCTCCATCTCTCCTTCCCCCTCTTCCTTCCTCCATCTCTCCTTCCTCCATCTCTCCTTCCTCCATCTCTCCTTCCTCCATCTATCCTTCCTCCATCTCTCCTTCCTCCATCCCTCTCCCCAGCCTCAGTTGGTAGAGCGGTTGTTGGAGGAAGTTCAGAATCTCAAGGCGACAGTTCTGTCTCAGGAGAAGAGAATCTGTGACCTGGAGAATAAACTATACAAGTACACCAACGGCACAGCCTGACACACCCACACACACACCTCCACACACACACCCACACACACACACACACACAACCACACACACACCCCCACACACCCACACACACACAACCACACACACACACACACCCCCACACACACCCACACCCCCACACACCCACACACACACCCACCCACACACACACCCCCACACACCCACACACACACACACACACCCCCACACACCCACACACACCCACACCCCCACACACCCACCCCCACACACACACCCACACCCACACCCACACACCCACACCCACACCCACACACACCCCCACACACCCACCCCCACACCCACACCCACACACACACCCACACACCCACACCCACACACACACACCCACACCCACACACACCCACACACCCCCACACACAAATACAATGTGAAAACACACTGTAACAACCCACACACACATAGCAACAAACCCACCATTCACACACATACTGCACATACCCCAACACACACTGCACAATAACCCCAACACACACTGCACAATAACCCCAACACACACTGCACAATAACCCCAACACACACTGCACAATAACCCCAACACATACTGCACAATAACCCCAACACACACTGCACAATAACCCCAACACACACTGCACAATAACCCCAACACATACTGCACATACCCCAACACACACTGCACATACCCCAACACACACTGCACAATAACCCCAACACACACTGCACAATAACCCCAACACATACTGCACAATAACCCCAACACACACTGCACAATAACCCCAACACACACTGCACAATAACCCCCACACACACTGCACAATAACCCCAACACACACTGCACAATAACCCCCACACACACTGCACAATAACCCCAACACACACTGCACAATAACCCCCACACACACTGCACAATAACCCCCACACACACTGCACAATAACCCCAACACACACTGCACAATAACCCCAACACACACTGCACAATAACCCCAACACACACTGCACAATAACCCCAACACACACTGCACAATAACCCCAACACACACTGCACAATAACCCCAACACACACTGCACATACCCCAACACACACTGCACATACCCCAACACACACTGCACAATAACCCCAACACACACTGCACAATAACCCCAACAAACACTGCACAATAACCCCAACACATACTGCACAATAACCCCAACACACACTGCACAATAACCCCAACACACACTGCACAATAACCCCAACAAACACTGCACAATAACCCCAACACATACTGCACAATAACCCCAACACACACTGCACAATAACCCCAACACACACTGCACAATAACCCCAACACATACTGCACATACCCCAACACACACTGCACAATAACCCCAACACACACTGCACAATAACCCCAACACACACTGCACAATAACCCCAACACACACTGCACAATAACCCCAACACACACTGCACATACCCCAACACACACTGCACATACCCCAACACACACTGCACAATAACCCCAACACACACTGCACAATAACCCCAACAAACACTGCACAATAACCCCAACACATACTGCACAATAACCCCAACACACACTGCACAATAACCCCAACACACACTGCACAATAACCCCAACAAACACTGCACAATAACCCCAACACATACTGCACAATAACCCCAACACACACTGCACAATAACCCCAACACACACTGCACAATAACCCCAACACATACTGCACATACCCCAACACACACTGCACATACCCCAACACACACTGCACAATAACCCCAACACACACTGCACAATAACCCCAACACACACTGCACAATAACCCCAACACACACTGCACAATAACCCCAACACACACTGCACAATAACCCCCACACACACTGCACAATAACCCCAACACACACTGCACAATAACCCACACACACACTGCACAATAACCCCAACACACACTGCACAATAACCCACACACACACTGCACAATAACCCACACACACACTGCACAATAACCCCAACACACACTGCACAATAACCCCAACACACACACTGCACAATAACCCCCACACACACTGCACAATAACCCCAACACACACTGCACAATAACCCCAACACACACTGCACAATAACCCCAACACACACTGCACAATAACCCCAACACACACTGCACAATAACCCCAACACACACTGCACAATAACCCCAACACACACTGCACAATAACCCCAACACACACTGCACAATAACCCCAACACATACTGCACATACCCCAACACACACATACTGCACATACCACAACACACACTGCACAATAACCCCAACACATACTGCACAATAACCTTACTGACCTTACATACACAGCCAGGGCGTGATTCAATCAAAGGCACAATCAACAAGCACATTGCACTTGACCTTTAAAGGCGCATTGTCGTTAGTGCAGTGACCAGCGCTGCATCCTGCCTTGAAATGAATCCCGCCCTAACAACCCCAATAACCCCTAACTTCAAACACACATAACCCCCACCCCCCAAAAAACTAAAAACACACACCACACCAATGCTCAGCCCCTAGAGAGAGATGTCAGTTGAACTTACTGTATGAGGAAAGGGTTGTGAGAGAGTAAGTTGTTAGTAGGGTCGCAAAATTCCAGTCATTTCCCCCAAATTCCCAGGTTTTCCAGAAATCCCGGTTTGAAGAATTCTGGAATCAGGAGGGAATAAGCCGGAGTTCTGGAATACTCCAACCAGGATTTTTGGAAAACCTGGGAAATTTGTGAAAGTTCCCACATGAAAAAATACTGTAGTATTTACTGTAGTATACTGTAGTATTTAAAGTTTATTATAGTATAAATACTGTAGTAAAAATAGTAGTATTTACTTTAGTATACTGTAGTATTTAATGTTTATTATAGTATAAATACTGTAGTGTTTTTGCACACTGTAGTATACTGTTGTATTCACTAAAATGTTTTTATTAACTTTGACATAGAAGTGGGAAACCTACTGGAGAAATACTAAAAGAGCAAATTTTCCATAACCTGTTGGGAACAGAGAGTTCAGCGCTTCTGCTCTTTTCTATAACCTGTAGCGAAGACAGTATATGGTCTATACTTGGCATGTCGGTTTCTCACTTATGGGTGGCACAAATTGGAATATGGGGGAGGGGTATGGGCAGGGTATATGCAAATTGAATACTGTAGTATTTACTATATAAAAAAAATATATATGTTTTTGCCGATATTATTGTAGTATTTACTACAGTGTTATTTTGTGGATAATACTGTAGTATTTACTATAGTATTCTACAGTATACAAAAATTATATACTAAGTACTACACATGATCGAGGGATACTACCGTGTGTAGTATAGTATTCTACAGTATACTACAGTTTAATACAGAATTCTATAGTAAGTCCTGTAGTATTCTATAGTAAACTGTAGTGTTTTGTTTTTTTTATTGTTGTTTTCAGAGGATAGGTTTTGCCGAAAGGATCACACACACACACATCTTATCCGTCCATCGCCGACCAACACTCAGTAATTACCATCTCTGGATCTGTCAACCTTCTCAAAATGTAAATAGTGCGATATAAAAATTAAAAAAATTGAAAAGAGTTTTGTGTTCTGTAAAGGACGAGACAATAAAAACTGTTTTTTAAAAAGGTTTCATCCATCCTTTCATTTTCTAATGGAGCTGCTTATATAGTAGCTGTGTGTTATTAGGTATTAGGCCAGAAGGTGGCGCCAAATCACCCAGTCTCCCTCCCTATCTCTCTCACACACACACACACACACACACACACACACACAGCAAGAGAGAGAGAGAAACAAAGTGAAATCTACTGCTGTTCTCAGAATCAATGACCAGACCTCAGAGCTACTGTTTAACCTCTGATGTGTGTGTGTGTGTGTGTGTGTGTGTGTCAGGGTTTCCGTTATGAAAATGAGGCGCCTGACATTTTAAATTTACCAGACATTTGAGAAATGTACCGGAACCATACAGAGCATTCGGAAAGTATTCAGACCCCTTCACTTTTTCCACATATTGTTACATTACAGCCTTATTCTAAAATTGATTAAATTAAATTGTTTTCTTCATCAATCTACACACAATACCCCATAATGCACATTTATTAAAAATAAAAAACAGAAATACTTTATGTACATAAGTATTCAGACCCCTTGGTATGACACTTGAAATTGAGCTCAGGTGCATCCTGTTTCCATTGATTGGACATGACTTGGAAAAGCACACACCTGTCTAAATAAGGTCCCACAGTTGCCAGTGCGTCAGTTTGGAACCACCAAGACTCTTCCTAGAGCTGGCCGCCCGGCCAAACTGAGAAATTCGGAGGAGAAGGGCCTTGGTAAGGGAGGTGACCAAGAACCCGATGGTCACTCTGACAGAGCTCCAGAGTTCCTCTGTGGAGATGGGAGAACTTTCCAGAAGGACAACCATCTCTGCAGCACTCCACCAATCAGGCCTTTATGGTAGAGTAGCCAGACGGAAGCCACTCCTCAGTAAAAGGTACATGACAGCCCACTTGGAGTTTACCAAAAGGCACCTAAAGGACTCTCAGACCATGAGAAACAAGATTCTCTGGTCTGATGAAACCAAGATTGAAATCTTTGGACTGTATGCCAAGCGTCACGTCTGGAGGAAACCTGGCACCATCCCTATGGTGAAGCATGGTGGTGGCAGCATCATGCTGTGGGGATGTTTTTCAGCGACAGGGACTGGGAGACCAGAGTCAGGATCTAGGGAAAGATGAACGGAGCAAAGTACAGAGAGATCCTTGATGAAAGGGTTCAAGTCCAGCCCGAGCCCGGACTTGAACCAGATCGAAGATGTCTGGAGAGACCCGAAAATAGCTGTGCAGCGATGCTCCCCATCCAACCTGACAGAGCTTGAGTGCATTCAGAAAGTATTCAGACCACTTCACTTTTTCCACATTGCGATATGCCTGGCTGGGTCTCTACTTTTCACGGACAGTTGCAACTCAACCATCATCTATTTGTAGTGCACGCTGCCCACTTTCCTTCTGACTGTAGGCAATGCGATTTAAAACAATCCACAATGTTTATTTTTAAGGCTAGGGGAAGCTAATGATCCTCTGTGGCCAAATCATGCTTTAGTAGGTTATTTTGAATGATATTATTGATTTATCTATAGACAGGAGTAGGCTAATTAGGCTATATACACCAATTGGCCAAAAGTATGCGGACAACTGCTCGTCAAACATCTCATTCCAAAATCATGGGCATTAATATGGAGTTGGTCCCCCCTTTGCTGCTATAACAGCCTCCACTCTTCTGGGAAGGCTTTCCACTAGATGTTGGAACATTGCTGCAGGGACTTGCTTCCATTCAGCCACGAGCATTAGTGAGGTCAGGCACTGATGTTGGGAGATTAGGCCTGGCTCGCAGTCGGCGTTCCAATTCATCCCAAAGGTGTTCAATGGGGTTGAGGTCAGGGCTCTGTGCAGGCCAGTCAAGTTTGTCCACACCGATCCCAACAAACCATTTCTGTATGGACCTCGCTTTGTGCACGGGGGCATTGTCATGCTGAAACAGGAAAGGGCCTTCCCCAAACTGTTGCCACAAAGTTGGAAGCACAGAATCGTGTAGAATGTCATTGTATGCTGTAGCATTAAGATTCCTCTTCACTGGAACTAAGGGGCCTAGCCCGAACCATGAAAACAGCCCCAGACCATTATTCCTCCTCCACCAAACTTTCCATTTGGCACTATGCATTCGTGCAGGTAGTGTTCTCCTGGCATCCGCCAAACCCAGATTCATCCGTCGGACTGCCAGATGGTGAGGAGTGATTCATCACTCCAGAGAACGCTTTTCCACTTCTCCAGAGTCCAATGGCGGAGATTGCACGGCTGTGTGCTCGATTTTATACACCTGTCAGCAACGGGTGTGGCTGAAATAGCCAAATTTGAAGGGGTGTCCACATATATATATATTTTTTTTTTGTGGTAATTTAATCAAGTCATTTAGGGAAAGCTTCCCCTAGCTTTATGGACATGCCGCCTATGAGCCTGTCAATCTACTATCCCCCATAGTAGAAAAGGATATGGTCGGATTTAGCCTAGGCTAAAACATGCCTCATAATATGTAGTAAAACGTTCAGGTTTCAAACAATTAAGTAGCTATATGTTTTCAGAATGCATACTGCCTCCAGCTCATTGCAAAGTGGTGTGTGACGCGCTGAAGAAGCCTGCCTTCTGTTGTCTATGCATTTGAATGGCGAATGGGAAGCGCTTCAATTACCAGTTGAGAAATAATAATAGTAGTTATCATGGCCAAAAACTATTTTTAACACATGATTGCATTTGTTGTGCAATGATAGGGATTATACAAGGTCTGTCTGTCAGATTTTCCTCTCATAGGCTCTGTAGCTGTATGCTGTGATAAATAAGATACATAATGAATATTTATGTAACCTGGTTCAGTTTATCAACCAGCTAATTATTAGAATCGGCTGTGCTAGATTAGGGTTGGAGCTAAAACCTACAGGACGGTAGCTCTCCAGGAACAGGGTCGGAAAGCCCTGCTATAGACCAATAAGCATGACCGGTCAACTGGTATTTCCATTAACGGATTTAAAAAAACATTACATCACAATGGGCATCTTTCTCTTCTCCTGTAGAAGTTGCCAATTTTATTTAATCAGCTTTTCTATTTTTGTTTAAAGGCCAAAAGCCAGCTGTCGCCGCTAACAGTATCCCTGGTGTGTGTGTGTGTGTGTGTGTGTGTGTGTGTGTGTGTGTGTGTGTGTGCACCATATAAACCCTAGTTTAGCAACAGCCTATTGTTGATGTGACCACTTTGGTTGAGTTTAGATATTCATGTTTGCTCAGTGCAACATGTGTACCTGTTCTCTGTTGAACCAAATGACCTGCTCTGTGTAGACAAGGAATAAAAGGGTTGTGTTTGTTCTTTTCACTCTATATCTATGGTGAGTTTGAGCCCAGCACTGATTGCTAATGATTTAGGGAGGGAGGGAGGGACTGACAGGGGGTTGGGGAGAGTAGAGAAGGAGAGAGGTCGGAGAGATAGAAAAGAGGGTGAGAGGGAAATATATTTGGTATCTAAAAGAGAGAGAGGGTAAGGTGACATGGACATTTTAGAGTTCTAGACCTGGACATTCTAGAGTTCTAGACCTGGACATTGTGGAGTTCTAGACCTGGACATTCTAGAGTTCTAGACCTGGACATTCTAGAGTTCTAGACCTGGACATTGTGGAGTTCTAGACCTGGACATTCTAGAGTTCTAGACCTGGACATTCTAGAGTTCTAGACCTGGACATTCTAGAGTTCTAGACGTGGACATTGTGGAGTTCTAGACCTGGACATTGTGGAGTTCTAGACCTGGACATTGTGGAGTTCTAGACCTGGTTCTAAACACGGTAACAATGGCCACTGAGCAGGATGTCGTCTCCTCCTGTGAGTGGCAGTGTGACGGGGTCTTGTGCCTCCTGCCCTCTCTGCTGCTGCTCCTGTTCTCCCTGGCTCTCCGTTGGCCACCGGTACAGCGAAGGGCGAGACTGGGGGTGAGGGCTGCCGCCTGGTGTCTGTGGGTGGCACTGTGCTGGGTCCTGGAGCTCCCCATCTACCACCCTGAGACAGAGCCAGGCTGGGGCAAGGAGAGGGGAGGAACACAGGGACATGGATCACCCCCAGGCCTAACCACAGGACCTTCACCAGAGAAAGGCTGGGGTAGGGAGAGAGGACTGGGCCTTGGCTTGGGATCACATCCAGCCCCAGACCCATTCTCAGCCCCAGGACCCACTCTAGCCTGTAAGCCCACAGCCCTGGCCCGGTTCCTGCTCCAGTACTGTGGTTCCCTGGCCAGACCCAGACTGGCCCCGTGGCCCAGGGGTGACCCCCACCTCCAGACCCTCTCAAGCTTGGTATTGGGTGGCCTGACTGCAGGAGACCAGGGACTAGAGGAGGTCACCTTTACCCGGGAACATCTCCTACTGAAAGACGGGGGGATAGTGGCTCTGGACTGGGCTGTGGGGGTAAGGGGGGGAGAGGGGGCGGAACGGGAGAGGGGGAAAGAGCACCTTCCTGGGGGGAAGGCATTGGGGTGCCACACCTCCACGCCTCCAATCCTCCTTCTCATCCTTCACTCCTGGGGAGGGGTGACGCCCCACCTGAGGGGTCTGTGTAGAATGGCGCTCCATCAGGGTTTCTACACCCTCGTGTTTCACCGTAGGGGCACGGGGGGATGCCCTCTCACCACGCCACGGCTGACTGAGTATGGAGACTCTGCTGACCTGGTGCAGGTAGGGTAAACAATAATATTATCATAATAATTGTATGGTTTATAATTGACCTAATAATGATATTGTATATAATGTTGAACATACGAATGCTGAATGGGAAACATGCATACAACATGGTCTCCATGCACACATTACCTCAGGTTACAGACCATCTAGGTAGGCCTAGGCCACTTAACTAGTCCTAGGCCATTTAACTAGTCCTAGGAACCATCCTAGTGAGACCATTTAACTAGTCCTAGGAACCATCCTAGTGAGACCATTTAACTAGTCCTAGGAACCCTCCTAGTGAGACCATTTAACTAGTCCTAGGAACCCTCCTAGTGAGACCATTTAACTAGTCCTAGGAACCATCCTAGTGAGACCATTTAACTAGTCCTAGGAACCCTCCTAGTGAGACCATTTAACTAGTCCTAGGAACCATCCTAGTGAGACCATTTAACTAGTCCTAGTGAGACCATTTAACTAGTCCTAGGAACCATCCTAGTGAGACCATTTAACTAGTCCTAGGAACCATCCTAGTGAGACTATTTAACTAGTCCTAGGAACTCTCCTAGTGAGTGTAGTAATATCAGTAGGCTAGCTAGTTTTGTAACGATATTAAAAACGACCCTTTGACCCCGTGTCCTCCAGGCGGTAGCGTATGTGCGTAGCCGGCACCCGTCCTCCGCGCTGGTAGCGGTGAGCGAGGGTTCTGGGTCGGGCCTGCTGCTGTCCTACTTGGGAGAGTGTGGCTCCTCCTCTTACCTGACGGCTGCAGCCTGCGTCTCACCTGTCCTGCAGGGCCAGCTGTGGTTTGACACGCCCCTGCCGCCACTCTACCGCTGGGGGGCGCTGGTCCACCGCAAACTGCAGCTCAGCAGGTAGGAGAGTGATGATGATGATGATGATGATGATTCAAAGCAAGGTATGTTATAGCACAGACTACTGTTACACCAGACTGTGTACCTTTAGAAGTCATTTTCCCCTGCATTTGCGGAGATCACCTTCAAGATAAACGTTGTCGGCTCAACTGTAAATTACCTTGAGAAGTCCATTATAGTGCGCTACTCTAACATGCCTTGCATTGAATCCCGGCCATAGTCATGATGGGGTTGGTAAGCTGAGCTAAAGCTTCAGAGACATGATTATGTTCTGACTCCTTCTCCCTCCCCAGGTATGCCAGTGCCCTTAGTGGGGTGTTAGACGTGGACAGGGCTCTCCACTGTTCTTCCCTCAGAGACTTTGAAGAGACCCTGTTCTGCTCCGCACTGCGACCCAACATCCCCCACCACCCAACCAGTCACACACCGACCCCAGCGACCAGAACCGCCAGTGGGACACCAACCACCAAACCAGGGGCTGCTGTACCCCCACTGAACACCCCCCATCTGACGGGACCCCACAACCCCAAACTGGAGGCCATTTCCAGGTCCAAAACCATCTCCCCCACCCTTGCCTCCAATCCCAGGGTTCCAACCAACAGAGCAGGGGCCACAGCACCCAACCAACACCCAACAGGACCCTTCCCGCCTGGGGCCTACACACACATCCCTGGAGCTCCAGCCTCCACCTCTGGAGCCAGACCAGGTGCCACAGGGGCCACTGCTCCCCCACCCTCCCTTAGGGGAGCTGGGGTAGCAGGGGTAGGTGGGGTGGCAGCCTGGGTGCTGGGGGAGCGGGGCCTTCCTGCCAGGGACTGGGAGAGTTACTGGGAGAGGAACGAACCACTGAGGGACGCAGACGAGGTGGCGGTTCCTGTGCTCTGCCTCTGTAGCCGTGACGACCCCCTCCTGCCGCCCCCCTCCACCCTGCCCCTCGCCCTCTTCCAGAACAACCCTTACTTCCTGCTGGCGCTGACGGAGAGGGGCGGGCACTGCGGGTTCGGACTGGAGGAGGGAGACGGGGGAGGTAACTGGAGTCACGTGGCTGTGTTGGAGTACTTCAGGGTGGTGGCTGAGTTTCTGAAGGGGGAGGAGAGGAAGGGGACGAGGTCGGGGGGTGTCGGGGGGTACGGGCAGGGGCAGAGAGGCAGTACCAGTACCATGCTACCCCCCCGGAGGAGGAGGGAGACCATGATGAGGAGAGAGAGACCCAGCACTCGGTCACACACACAGGAACACCTCAATGATGGAGGAGGAGGAGGAGGAGGAGGGGAGGGACAGTTTACCTGGCAGAGGTCCTACACACGCTGAGAAAGGAGGAGAGGATGGAGAAAAGGAGGAAGAGGAGGATAAGAGAAAAGGAGGAGGATGAAGGGAGTACAGGGAAGAATAAAAAATAACAATTAGCTAATCATTTAAGATGGGATTCAATCCGATCAGAGGTAGATCCACGTAATAGCAAGCTTGACATTTTAAAAGGTAATTTCCGATTGAGCTAACATAAGCAGCGTTTACCTCCGCGAATGCGGGAACGTTGCCTTTAAAATATGCATAGCCGACAAAGCGTGATCTAATTTAATCCTCTCACCCCCTAGATAGGGCTGTGGTTTGGACCACAGGAGGTTGGTGACACCTTAATTGGGGAGGACGGGTTCGTGCTAATGGCTGGAGTGGAATGAGTGTAATGGTATCAAATACATCAAACACATGGTTTCCAGGTGTGTGATACCATTCCATGGAAACACATGGTTTCCATGGTTTCCAGGTGTGTGATACCATTCCATGGAAACACATGGTTTCCATGGTTCCCAGGTGTGTGATGCCATTCCATTTGCTCCGTTACGGTCATTATTATGAGCCGTTCTCCCCTCAGCAGCCTCCACTGGTTTGGACACTTTTCTGCAATGGACAAATTTGGTGGTCAACCAAAGTTGAAAGAGTGAATCTGAATGTCCATTCATCTCAGAACCAAATCTTGCGTGTGTTGCAGTGTTGGCCAGCTACTTGGTTTAAATGTCCATTAACTCCTGAAGAGAACAGTCTGTTTATTGAAGGGGTTATTGAGTGTCTCCTCATTAGTCAGTATTACTCAGAACAGGAGATGTGGGATGCGTCCCAAATAGCATTCTATTCCCTATATAGTGCACTACTTTTGACCAAGGTGCACTATATAGAGAATATGGTGCAATTTGGGATGCAGGCGTGATCTCCGGTCACAGCAGGAGGGTCGTGAGGAACATATCACTTCCGGGACCCAGCCTACCAAAACAATTGATCTATCTGTGATCTAACAGGAACTCATAAGGAAACAGATGGGACTGGGAATGATTCTAGCATAGACATAGAATGGGTAGTACAACTTATCTTTCTCTTAAATCTAGAACAGACACGGCACTTCATTGTTTATAAGAAAGAAAATGTGATTCTGACAGAAGCATCATCCAGTCACCACAGAGAGCGTCTTTAAAATGGCGATGTCCGTTCTGTGGTTGGGTATTTCTGTAAAGAGAACAATGTAAATATATTCAAGCTACAGTACAATAGTATTACAGTAGTAGTACAGTAGTATTACAGTAGTAGTACAGTAGTATTACAGTAGTAGTACAGTAGTATTACAGTAGTATTACTTGAGCCAGGTTTGCTTGTTATTTGTGTTTATGCTATATTGTATCAGATGTTATCTGGTAGTTCTCTGTCTAAAGTACGTCTAGGCTGAATCACAGGTGAGAAGGTAAAAAAACTAAACGGCAGGTAGAATCCAAAACACTGGCATCGCACTGGCATTTTACTGGTATCATACTGGCATCATACCGGCATTACACTGGCATCACACAGGCATCGTACTGGCATTTTACTGGTATCATACTGGCATCATACCGGCATTACACTGGCATCACACAGGCATCGTACTGGCATTTTACTGGTATCATACCTGCATTACACTGGCATCGCACTGGCATTTTACTGGTATCATACTGGCATCATACCGGCATCACACTGGAATCACACTGGCCGCCTTTTTTGTTTTCGTATGTCTGCTAAACAAACAGCCTGATGATCAGAGGGTGAGAGTGTAAACAGGACCAGAGTCCTCCTGTCTGGCTGATGTAAACAGGACCAGAGTCCTCCTGTCTGGCTGATGTGTTTACAGACAAGAAGAACAGCACCAAATACATCAGCCATTACACGTGTTTCAAGGATACTCACGGTATACACCGTCCAACGAAATGCTTACTTGCTGGTTCCTTCTGGACAATAATAAATAACAATACGATAAGAAAGAGAAGTATACGAACATAAAGTAAATGTCCCTGTAGAATACAATAAACATTTTAGCATAAGAACAATATTTACACACGTATCAGAGAAATTGCATATTATATATTATTATTATATTAAAGGGGGTTTGGGGGGGCAAGTGTTTAAATTGTGCAGTATTAGCAATAGTAAATAAGAGTCTGGTAGCAGTAATCGTGTAGCCTGAATGTTTGTGTGTTTTGTGTGTGTGTGTGTTTGGTTTCACTATCCTAGTGGGCACCAGAAGTCCTCACAAGGATGGTAAAACAAGGAAAATTCGGACAAGTGGGGACCTCCTCCCTATAGGTTGACTCATCGTTGTCAGGCCTACAACCGTGGTGTCGTGCAAAGCCACACAGTACAGCAGAGGGCTGAGGACACACCCCTGGGGAGTCAGTGTGGAGGAGGTGGTGTTGCCAAGCCTGTTCACAGCGTGTGTTGTGGTCGGCCCGTCAGGACGTCCAGGATCCAGTTGCAGAAGGGTGGTGTCCAGACCCAGGGTTTCTGAGCTTGGTGATGAGCTTGGAGGGAACAACACATAGGTGTTCCTCTGGTCCGGGTGTGTTACAGCCGTGTGAATAGCGATGGATCTGTTGCAGCGGTAGACAGATTGGAGCGGGTCCAGTGTGTCTGGCATGCTGGCCTTGATGTGGGCCATGACCAGCCTCTCCAAGCACTTCATGAAGACAGGGGTGAGTGCGACTGGGCGATAGTCATTTTGGCATGTCACCTTGTTTTTTTGGGGTCACTGGGACGATGAAGATCTCCTTGAAGGAAGTGGGGACTACAGCCTGGGTCAGGGACAGGTGGAAGATGTCAGAGAAGACGCCCCCCCCCCCAGCTGGTCAGCGCACATTCTGAGGACGCGGCCAGGGATGCCGTCTGGGCCAACGGCTTTGTAAGTATTCACTCTTTTGAGAGTTTTCCTCACATCAGCCTCGAAGAGCGACAGCACCTGGTCGTCTGGAGCAGCGAGGACCTTTTCTGGATGGCTCGGTATTGTCTGCCTCGAAGCGAGCATAGAATGTGTTAAGCTCAAATTTCATCAGCCGTTATCAATGACGACGTTATCAAGTTTGATACTCTGATTGGATTGTCTCTAACAAATCTAACCAATCACTGATGAATTTGTTTTGTACAACGCCAATCATTTTGAAGTTACAGAAACGACTTCTAGGATGGCAGAATCAGAATGAATGTATATAGCGATCAATAGAACATCAGAATTAAATTCAGGGTGAGTCGGCAAGTAGGCTGGCTCTGGCCCAACCCATCGGTTTCTGGGACCAATCAGAACGTTCATAATGTGTTCGCGTTCTAGAAATCAAGGGGAGGGAGGCGAATCCAGAATCATCGTGGAGAAGAAACCTCAGTTTGCCCAGAGCAATGTGAATGGGTAGCCAGGCAAAGAATTGACCCCAACCCTGATGGCGTCTGTATTCCACCACTAGATGGTAGCACAAAATAGGATATCTGACCATTACAGGCGACTGTCTTTGCAGGGTGTTCAAAGATCTATGGTCTTTAATTTGACAGAGATCTGATAAATGGCCATTCAACAAGCATATCAATTTTTGCTAACATATAGATACTATTATTCTTTACCGTTCAAAAGTTTGGGGTCACTTAGAAAAGTCCTTGTTTTTGAAAGAAAAGCAAATTTTTTGTCCATTAAAATAACATCAAATTGATCAGAAATACAGTGTAGACATTGTTAATGTTGTAAATGGCTATTGTATCTGGAAACTGCTGATTTTTAATGGAATATCTACATAGGTGAACAGAGGCCCATTATCAGTAACCATCAGTCCTGTGTTCCAATGGCACGTTGTTTGCTAATCCAAGTTTATCATTTTAAAAGGCTAATTGATCATAAGAAAACCCTTTTGCAATTATGTTAGCACAGCTGAAAACTGTTGTGCTGATTAAAGAAGCAATAAAACTGGCGTTCTTGAGACTAGTTGAGTATCTGGAGCATCAGCAATTGTGGGTTCGATTACAGGCTCAAAATGGCCAGAAACAAATAACTTTTTCTGAAACTCGTCAGTATTCTTGTTCTGAGAAATGAATGATATTCCATGCGAGAAATTGCCAAGAAACTGAAGATCTCGTACAACGCTGTGTACTACTCCCTTCACAGAACAGCGCAAACTGGCTCTAACCAGAATAGAAAGAGGAGTGGGAGGCCCCGGTGCACAACTGAGCAGGAGGACAAATACATTAGTGTCTAGTTTGAGAAACATACGCCTCACAGGTCTTCAACTGGCAGCTTCATTAAATATTACCCGCAAAACACCAGTCTCAACGTCAACAGTGAAGAGGCGACTCCGGGATGCTGACCTAGGCAGAGTTGCAAAGAAAAAGCCATATCTCAGACTGGCCAATAAAAAGAAAAGATTAAGATGGGCAAAATAACACAGACACTGGACAGAGGAAGATTGGAAAAAAAGTGTTATGGACAGACGAATCAAAGTTTGAGGTGTTCGGATCACAAAGAAGAACATTTGTGAGACGCAGACCAAATGAAAAGATGCTGGGGGAGTGCTTGATGCCATCTGTCAAGCATGGTGGAGGCAATGTGATGGACTGGGGGTGCCTTGGTGGTGGTAAAGTGGGAGATTTGTACAGGGTAAAAGGGATCTTGAAGAAGGAAGGCTATCACTCAATTTTGCAACGCCATGCCATACCCTGTGGACGGCGCTTGATTGGAGCCAATTTCCTCCTACAACAGGACAATGACCCAAAGCACAGCTCCAAACTATGCAATAACTATTTAGGGAAGAAGCAGTCAGCTGGTATTCTGTCTATAATGGAGTGGCCAGCACAGTCACCGGATCTCAACCCTATTGAGCTGTTGTGGGAGCAGCTTGACCGTATGGTACGTAAGAAGTGCCCATCAAGCCAATCCAACTTGTGGGAGGTGCTTCAGGAAGCATGGGGTGAAATCTCTTCAGATTACCTCAACAAATTGACAACTAGAATGCCAAAGGTCTGCAAGGCTGTAATTGCTGCAAATGGAGGATTATTTGACGAAAGCAAAGTTTGAAGGACACAATTATTATTTCAATTAAAAATCATTATTTCTAACCTTGTCAATGACTACATTTCCTATTCATTTGCTATATTTCCTATTCTAACTAATTTCATGCATGTTTTCATGGAAAACAAGGACATTTCTAAGTGACCCCAAACTTTTGAACAGTAGTGTGTATATATATAGTACAACCAAAAGAGTTGAAGCACTAATGCTACACTACACTACACAAATGTCTAAATCCTAACATCGCTGACCATCTCACATTAAACGACCGTTTTTCCTGTAGTTTTTTTTGTCTTGCCAACGTAGTGGTGCTGTGAACGCTAAACGATCTGGCACAGAAGGGGTGTCACACACTGCAAGATTCTACACTTGGTCTTGCGAAAACAACGATGTTATGATGTGATTAGATTGTTACCGTAGTTATAAATAGCTGTGGCTCAAACAGAGGTGGAAAAAAGTACTCAATTGTCATACTTGAGTAAAAGTAAAAAATAAATGCTATACATCAAATTCCTTATATTAAGCAAACCAGACGGCACGATTTCCTTCTCTCTTTTTTTGACAGCCAGGGGCACACTCCAACATTCAGACATCATTTACAAACAAAGCATTTGTGTTTAGTGAGTCTTTCAGATCAGAGGCAGTAGGGATGACCAGGGACTTTCTCTTGATAAGTGCATGAATTTGACCATTTTCCTGTACTACTAAGCGTTCAAATTGTAACGAGTACTTTTGGGTGTCAGGGAAAATGTATGGAGTAAAAAGTACATTATTTTCTTTAGGAATGTAGTGAAGTAAAAGTAGTCAAAAATATAAATACCCCCAAAAAACTACTTAAGTAGTCCTTTAAATAGTTTTTACTTAAGTACTTGACAAGACTGGGCTCAAAGCAGCCTCATTACATTTTCAGTCAGACATTCATGCTTGCCATACAGAGTTGAAATATCTAGCCAACATTTTGAATTGAATAACATCGTTTGTGAACTTCTGAGCTATAACGATGGCACTTTGGCTTTGATTAAAGGCAAGTACACATGCATACTAATAGTAGTAATCGCTCCTGCTCGAGTCTACACATTCTGGGTGATGCGAAAAACGTCATCTCACTGGCTTCTTCTTTGGCGAGCGCTCATTGGCTATTCCTCTTTTGTTTGTTGATATTTGTTTGTTAATAAAAAATAAAAAATAAAATAAAAATAAGTCTTCAATAACTTTTAAATCGTCAAACAAAATAAAAAATAAAAGCTCCCTTGGCTATTGCTGATCACCGTTCTCAAAACGTGTTGTTGCACATCTCACACTACAAGAGCATTGCAGATTTTGTACCGATAAAATCAAACATGTTTAAAAATATCGGGACGTCTGGGACTCAAAGACTGGATCAGTAGCCGTGAGATTGCGGTCTGTGACCCGCGCACGTTAAAACGAGCGTCGGTGACGGCCGCGCGGCCTTTGTAACGACATGGGGATTTTGTCTCCGATCTCAAAAACGTGTCTGGGACAGCTAAATTGGGGCTAAAATCATCGTGTAGCCAAGTGTACACCTGGTTTAAACTGACTCATACCACGATACGCACTCTCCAATACTAGAATCTGACATCATAATCTACAGTAGGCCTACAGTAAAATGTATCTAAATTACATAAAATTACAAATGTTTTATTTCATTGGTTTATGTGCTTCAGTCTATAAACAGTTCATCAAAATGGGACCATCTCGCGCTCCCAGAAGTTTTGTTGGTGTGTAAAACCCATAAATTAACTAAGCTTTATGCGACATCTTTTTGAGTGAAATGCATGTTGTCAATGACGTAAACATTCCATTGTGTGGTGTTTGGATGTGACGAATCTCTTGTGCAAAGATTCTACATGCAAACCGAGAGAATCTGTCAGGCCTGAATGGGATGTGTAGGATAAGGAGCAGCAGTAGTTCCGTGTTTGGTTTTTCCAGTCACTGGTTATATTGATAAATCACGATTTTGCAGGTGTTAGAATCTTTCCAATTTCGGAAGGGGACGGAACATTCGGCCGGTAATTTACAAAAAGAGAGGGTGGAGCGCCTAGTTCCGTTTCCGCTCCTTGTTCTAGCGTTTCTTGATCTCTTCTAACATGTATGGACCCAGAATTGAATCGTTGCAACTGACCAATTACGTGAGACTTTAATTGGAGATTAAAGATGTGACCTTTCAAAAAGGCACTAGGGGGTGGGGGGAGAAAATAAATAATAGCTTGGCTTTATCATGTGTACAAAAACGAGATGTGACATTTGCAGTAGATCATGTTAATTAATTTAGAGCTTGTGTTTGTAACATACTGCACAGTATTAACATGTAGGCCTACAGGACATTTGACCTCATAGTACAGATGATGTTCAGGGTAAAACAGAAAAACATATTTGAGTAAACGGAAAGGGCTATACCTAGTCAGTTGCACAACAGAACGCATTCAACCGAAATGTGTCTTCCGCATTTAGCCCAACCCCTCTGAATCAGAGAGGTGAGGGGGGGGGGCTGCCTTAATCCACGTCATCGGCGCCAGGGGAACAGTTGTTGTTGGGGGTTAACTGCTTTGCTCAAGGGCAGAACGGCAGATTTTTCCACATTGCCGGCTCGGGAATTTGAACCAGCAACCTTTCGGTTACTGGCCCAACGCTCTTAACAATAAGCTTAAACAAAACCTGGACATGACCAGAGTGAGTGAGTCAGTCAGTGAGTGAGTGAGTGAGTGAGTGAGTCAGTCAGTCTGTCTACAGAGAATAAGAGCACAAATACATCAGCCATTACAAACCCTAAAGGCTAAAGGATCAATACAGGACAGTCGGCTGTCTGTGTCCAAATGGCATCCTATTTCCTAGTGCTGTCTGTGTCCAAATGGCATCCTATTTCCTAGTGCTGTCTGTGTCCAAATGGCATCCTATTTCCTAGTGCTGTCTGTGTCCAAATGGCATCCTATTTCCTAGTGCTGTCTGTGTCCAAATGGCATCCTATTTCCTAGTGCTGTCTGTGTCCAAATGGCATCCTATTTCCTAGTGCTGTCTGTGTCCAAATGGCATCCTATTTCCTAGTGCTGTCTGTGTCCAAATGGCATCCTATTTCCTAGTGCTGTCTGTGTCCAAATGGCATCCTATTTCCTAGTGCTGTCTGTGTCCAAATGGCATCCTATTTCCTAGTGCTGTCTGTGTCCAAATGGCATCCTATTTCCTAGTGCTGTCTGTGTCCAAATGGCATCCTATTTCCTAGTGCTGTCTGTGTCCAAATGGCAACCTATTTCCTAGTGCTGTCTGTGTCCAAATGGCATCCTATTTCCTAGTGCTGTCTGTGTCCAAATGGCATCCTATTTCCTAGTGCTGTCTGTGTCCAAATGGCATCCTATTTCCTAGTGCTGTCTGTGTCCAAATGGCATCCTATTTCCTAGTGCTGTCTGTGTCCAAATGGCATCCTATTTCCTAGTGCTGTGTGTTTCCAAATGGCATCCTATTTCCTAGTGCTGTGTGTTTCCAAATGGCATCCTATTTCCTAGTGCTGTCTATGTCCAAATGGCATCCTATTTCCTAGTGCTGTCTGTGTCCAAATGGCATCCTATTTCCTAGTGCTGTGTGTTTCCAAATGGCATCCTATTTCCTAGTGCATTGCTTTTGGCCAGGGCTTATAGGACATTGGGCTTTGTACGTTTTGCTGTGGCTGCCTGGAGTTGGCTGTCTGTAATATTCGGAATACATCGTGAAAAACTCAAACGTTTACTCAGCAGTGGCCTGGGGTGGTCTAGCGGTCTAAAACGGTATCGGTAAAATCATTAAATATCTTTTTTTTTTTACGCACCCTTTGAGCTCCATGCAGATTTACTACATCTAACTAGTGGTTTCAGATTTACTACATTCTTAACTAGCGGTTTCAGATTTACTACATTCGTAACTAGCGGTTTCAGATGTACTATATCCAACTAGCAGCTTCTGATTTACTACATCTGTAACTAGCGGTTTCAGATTGATTACATTCGTACAAGGCTGGCGTTATGGGTGGCCCTTAGGGAGCCTGGCCCGCCCTACCGTTCATCCTTGCCCTTCCAAATAAAATATTGAAATACTGATAATTTATTTGATCGTGACGCGCACCGACAGAAGGACGCATCAATCTCAGATAAAGCATCCAAGCGAGCGAAACAGCGCCTCTCTGTCACCGTATGTGTAGACCATGTATCTGATGCTTTCTGGCCCAAAAGAGTACGGCATGTCATGCTATTTCTGGCCAGACAGCATCAGATACATGGGCTACATATAGTGAGACAGAGGGGCGCTGTTTCGCTCACTCATATGCTTTCTCCGATGAGAGCTTCAGCAGAGAAGAAGAGGCAAAGCGAGAGGGCTCACTCTCACAAAATCTGTCCAGAATAAGCCCAATGCGTTTCTATGGGCATAATATGCAGACATAAGCTTGTCGCCTGTCTTCCCGTCTTTGGGACAACGACTCCCATTGTTAGGGCGGAGACATGAGCATCTCGCCATTATATACAGATCTCTTGTTTCAGCCTCCTGCAATCTGGAAGGAAAGTTGGCTGGTGCACAGTGCTCTGTTTGGATGCTGTGTTCCCTTAAAGTAAATTGATGTTTTGCCCAAATTGTATAATTACTCCCGTCTAAATAAATTTTTTTTTTAATACTTCAGCAGAGAGCACGACTTAGCCACAGAGGATAATTTGCTTCTTTAAAAATTTTTTTTTGCTGTGGATTGTTTCAAATCACAAGTGTGTAGTCCTATGCGTATTTGGGAAGCCCACAATTTGGGCAGCGCGTGTTGCAATATGTCTAGCTGATTGAGTTGCGGCTGTCAGTGAGAAGCATCTAAAATATGTTAAGATAATGTGTCTAGAGTCTAATTAAAAATTTTGCAACAAAAAGAAGGGAGGGGTGTGTGGTGAAGATATGGCTTGTCTCTCTCCAGAATGCACTCCGCTGTCTCCCGCCAATTCTTTCGCATTCATTGTTTCATTCTGTGAATTGTTTGCCCTTTCTTTTTTGATTAATTCCCCAATACAATTAATGTATGTATGTAAATGTAAATACATTACATACGTCACCAGTAGTAGGCCTAGTAAATGTACCGTTAATCCCCCGTAATTTGATTGCATTAATATCTGCTAATGCATGTAATAATTCGTCATTTACCTGGCCTGCTGCGTGCAAATGTAGGAAAGTCCACATTTGGCAATGTCTGATTTCTGATTGTCTTAACCCACCACATCCACCACACAGGAGGTCCCCTGAAAAAAAACTTGCCAGCCAGGATATCAAAGGCCCGTCCAAACTGATTTGTTCTGGCGCAAGGCCCTGCATCCATAACTAGCGGTTCCAGATATACTACATCCGTAACTAGCGGTTTCCATATTAGCAGGGAGGGGTTTTGCGCGCGCATCGCCCTCGTGCGGCAATGTTTGCAAACACAGAAAGGGGCCTATATAGAATGAAATGCCATTTCAACAGTGCAAGGTGCCGTACCCGACCAACCACGTGACCTAACATAGAAAAACTCCTGGTCATGTTGTTCATTTTTACATTTACATTTTAGTCATTTAGCAGACGCTCTTATCCAGAGCGACTTACAGTTAAGTGAGTGCATACATTATTTTTTTCATACTGGCCCCCCATGGGAATCGAACCCACAACCCTGGCGTTGCAAACGCCATGCTCTACCAACTGAGCTACATCCCTGCCGGCCATTCCCTCCCCTACCCTGGACGACGCTGGGCCAATTGTGCGCCGCCCCATGGGTTTGTTCGGTTATACATCTTCTTTGAGTAAAGCTAGAAGGATTTGTATTCTTTCCACAATCATCTACTGTCATTGTCTTGCAGAGTTTTTGAATAAGCAGTATGCACGCGCACACACACATCCTCACACTGAACCCCCCCCAACTACACTCCGACAGGACTCAGAAGTACTAAAATTACTTTATTACAGTAGATTCTTTGTCCAGTAGCCCTCTTCCAACAAAGACAGTAATTACAAAACATTACATTTGTCCCCTAAAACTGTTTCTCAACTTCTTTTATACATTTTAAATCACTTTATGTTTCAGTAATGTATAGGTTTTCTTTTATGTAATCTTTCAGACATGTATTTTTTTTGCACAATCTATACAGTTTAATACAGGTTACGTGGGAATGGGTACTGTAACTCAACCTGGAGAGGAATACTGATCAAACAGACCATACAGAGATGTCATCCCACCTCCCAAAGGACCAACCAATCAGAGTGGATCTCTTATTTTAATCTGACCATTCAAAGTAGATCTCATCAGAATATGGCCAATCGAAATTAGATCAATCAATTTAGATTTAAAAAAATACATTTCTCTCAATAAGAGAAATAAAAACACCAACAGAAAATAAAAAAGCCTTAAAAAGGGAGGGGGGTGAAGGTGGAGGAGTACAGCACATCCTCCTCAGTTTGGGGAGAGACCGGAAGGTTCTTTTCAGAAAGGATGAGTGTGAAAGAGAGAAGATAGATAATTGTTCACTGGTCAGTGAAGAGTCTGAACTGGTGGAGACAATGGAACTCAATAGAATTCAACGGAACTCAATGGTCTTCAATGGAACTCAATGGGCTCCAACGGAACTCAATGGGCTCCAACGGAACTCAATGGTCTCCAATGGAACTCAATGGGCTCCAACGGAACTCAATGGTCTCCAATGGAACTCAATAGAATTCAACGGAACTCAATGGTCTCCAATGGAACTCAATGGGCTCCAACGGAACTCAATAGGATCGATCCAATGGAACTCCCAATGGAACTGCCCCAGAACCAAACCTTCTTGTGTGTGTGTACAAGGTATGTTGTTGACTATGTTTAAAAAAAAAAAAAAATTGTTTAATACCATCGTTCGAGACCCTATCAGTTATCACAGTGGTTTGTGACTTTACAATACAAGCAGTTAATTTGTCTCGACTTTTCTTTGTTTTTCTTTGTTTTAAATTATTTTTTTATTCTAAATGTACAATATTAACACATTTTATCCTATACATTCCACATGAAATCGACGTTAAATCGACTATATATATATATATTATATTTGTATATGCTTATTTCGCCACACCTCCCCCACCTTTATATATCCGCTCTTCACTTCTCATATAAACCTTTATATCTATACACTTTATTTTATACATAAATATTCTCCTATACGTTCCTTCCAGGGGGTAGGTGGGTCTGTCTGTTTGAGGAGGGGTTCGGAGGGTGGTCCGGTGGGGAGGAAGTGGTAGGGGGGCGGTAACGACGGGGTGATCTTGAGCTGGGGGGGGGTGCAGGAGCATTGCGGGGGGCGACAGCAGCTTCACCACCCACCCACCCAAAAGGACATTCAGCAGTCATAAACCAACAGCTATACTGTAATGTACTATACTATTCTACAGTATACTTACACCATTCTATAACTTCCTCACTCTCCTTTCAACATTCTGTAAACCCCTCACTGCAAGTTCTCTTCCTGCTCCGTAATCCCAAAATCCTTTCTTCCACCGATCTTCCTTAATCACTCTTTAACTTGGCCTTAACCTCCTTTACCAGTTCTATACACCCACCCTCTCGTATCACTCTGTTCATAAACACCAGCAGCTCCATAGGTGGGGGGGGGGCATGGGGGAGGGGAACTGTTGAGGGGTAGAGGTAAAAGGAAACAGAGAGGGAGGAAAGGTAAGAGTGGGTGAGAGAGATGGTGAAAAGGTAAGAGTGGGTGAAAAGGTAAGAGTGGGTGAGAGAGATGGTGAAAAAGGTAAGAGTGGGTGAGAGAGATGGTGAAAAAGGTAAGAGTGGGTGAGTGAGAGATATGGTGAATTTGGATCATTGTGCATGTGGACATTAAAGAAGTATAGGTATGTGCTAGTATCCCTGTAAAGTCACATGATCGTGGCAAAGTGCTGTTGTCATGGGATCAAAATGTCCGCCCAGACCAGAGACTGACAGGGACGTGGACCTATGAGAGCATCGCATCGCTCAGACTGACCATCCTATTGGCTATAACTGACACACAGGAGGCTGTGGAAAACTAACTGTGAACCCTGAGAAGCCTGTCGGCCTTTTGGCTTACATCTACATAGAGGGCCAAATGTTAGTGCTGGGTTGGAACAAAAGTCTGCACCCCCTGCATTGGCCACTTCTGGCCAACATGGATATGATAGAGAAGGATCTCTCACTGGAGGCCTCTTCTCTTTGGCATCTCTACCTGAGGAGTGGGCTTCCAGTTTAGGACAAACATAGAAGTCAATAACTCCCTTGACCACAGTCTTAAGTCTGCATCTCAAATGGCACCCTATTCATTCCCCATGTAGCGCACTACCTTTGACCAAGGGCCCTGGTCAAAAGTAGTGCACTATGTAGGGAATAGGGTGCCATTTGAGACACATCCATATAGTAAAACTACTCCCTGTTGAACACACATTCTGATTGGCTGACAACCCTTCTACAACGTTCCTCTTGCTATGTCTTTCTGTGTCGCATTCAAAACAAACCTGTTTCAGGAATGGACATAAGTCGATCTGAGTATTCATGTTTTTTTTTTTTGTTTGACTTCGAATAAAATCCCAAATGTGTTTGATCTAACTGTTGGCACTGTAGTAGATATTATAAGCATCATGACATGTGTGACTGCATTATACTCTGTCAATGACAACTTCCTGAAGGACTGCATTATACTCTGTCAATGACAACTTCCTGAAGGACTGCATTAGACTCTGTCAATGACAACTTCCTGAAGGACTGCATTATACTCTGTCAATGACAACTTCCTGAAGGACTGCATTAGACTCTATCAATGACAACTTCCTGAAGGACTGCATTATACTCTATCAATGACAACTTCCTGAAGGACTGCATTAGACTCTGTCAATGACAACTTCCTGAAGGACTGCATTAGACTCTATCAATGACAACTTCCTGAAGGACTGCATTATACTCTATCAATGACAACTTCCTGAAGGACTGCATTATACTCTGTCAATGACAACTTCCTGAAGGACTGCATTATACTCTGTCAATGACAACTTCCTGAAGGACTGCATTATACTCTGTCAATGACAACTTCCTGAAGGACTGCATTATACTCTGTCAATGACAACTTCCTGAAGGACTGCATTATACTCTGTCAATGACAACTTCCTGAAGGACTGCATTATACTCTATCAATGACAACTTCCTGAAGGACTGCATTATACTCTGTCAATGACAACTTCCTGAAGGACTGCATTATACCATCTCTAGTAAAGGACTGCCAAAAGTGATTTAGACAGTCTTGTTTAAAGTGTGTGTGTGGGTCTATGGCAAACAACGTGACATGAGGAGACTGGCGTAGTTTGACATTATTAGACTATGGCACATCTACATTCTGACATGGCTGGGTTACTGTATTCTGATATGGCTGGGTTACTGTATTCTGACATGGCTGGGTTACTGTATTCTGACATGGCTGGGTTACTGTATTCTGACATGGCTGGGTTACTGTATTCTGACATGGCTGGGTTACTGTATTCTGACATGGCTGGGTTACTGTATTCTGACATGGCTGGGTTACTGTATTCTGACATGGCTGGGTTACTGTATTCTGACATGGCTGGGTTACTGTATTCTGACATGGCTGGGTTACTGTATTCTGACATGGCTGGGTTAGTGTATTCTGACATGGCTGGGTTACTGTATTCTGACATGGCTGGGTTACTGTATTCTGACATGGCTGGGTTACTGTATTCTGACATGGCTGGGTTACTGTATTCTGACATGGCTGGGTTACTGTATTCTGACATGGCTGGGTTAGTGTATTCTGACATGGCTGGGTTAGTGTATTCTGACATGGCTGGGTTAGTGTATTCTGACATGGCTGGGTTACTGTATTCTGACATGGCTGGGTTACTGTATTCTGACATGGCTGGGTTACTGTATTCTGACATGGCTGGGTTACTGTATTCTAACATGGCTGGGTTACTGTATTCTGACATGGCTGGGTTACTGTATTCTGACATGGCTGGGTTACTGTATTCTGACATGGCTGGGTTACTGTATTCTGACATGGCTGGGTTACTGTATTCTGACATGGCTGGGTTACTGTATTCTGACATGGCTGGGTTACTGTATTCTGACATGGCTGGGTTACTGTATTCTAACATGGCTGGGTTACTGTATTCTGACATGGCTGAGTTAGTGTATTCTGACATGGCTGAGTTAGTGTATTCTGACATGGCTGAGTTAGTGTATTCTGACATGGCTGGGTTACTGTATTCTGACATGGCTGGGTTACTGTATTCTGACATGGCTGGGTTACTGTATTCTAACATGGCTGGGTTACTGTATTCTGACATGGCTGGGTTACTGTATTCTAACATGGCTGGGTTACTGTATTCTATAGTCTATACACTATCAGTGTTGAACAGAGGATGACAGTGTTGAAGAGGAAGAGGGAGAGAGAGGAAGAGGGAGAGAGAGGAAGAGGGAGAGAGAGGAAGGGAGAGAGAGGAAGGGAGAGAAAGGGAGAAAACAGGAAGGGATATTGACTTCCCCTATGACCCCCCCAACCTAGGGTGCTGTTTCCAATGTGTATGCTAGCCGTGTACGTATGTGTGTGTGTGTGTGTGTGTTTGTGTGTATGTTTGTGTGTTTGTGTGTATGTGTGTGTGTGTGTGTGGAAGACCAGCATCCCTGTGTGATTATGGTTTGGTCAGGTGTATCAAAAGTGTCTTTAGTTCAGTGTGTGTGTCTTTAGTGTGTGTGTGTCTTTAGTTCAGTGTGTGTGTGTGTCTTTAGTTCAGTGTGTGTGTGTGTGTGTCTTTAGTTCAGTGTGTGTCTTTAGTGTGTGTGTGTGTCTTTAGTGTGTGTGTGTGTGTCTTTAGTTCAGTGTGTGTGTGTGTGTGTCTTTAGTTCAGTGTGTGTGTGTGTCTTTAGTTCAGTGTGTGTCTTTAGTGTGTGTGTGTGTCTTTAGTGTGTGTGTGTGTGTCTTTAGTTCAGTGTGTGTGTGTGTCTTTAGTTCAGTGTGTGTGTGTGTCTTTTGTGTGTGTGTGTGTGTCTTTTGTGTGTGTGTGTGTGTCTTTAGTTCAGTGTGTGTGTCTTTAGTTCAGTGTGTGTGTCTTTAGTTCAGTGTGTGTGTCTTTAGTTCAGTGTGTGTGTCTTTAGTTCAGTGTGTGTGTCTTTAGTGTGTGTGTGTCTTTAGTTCAGTGTGTGTGTCTTTAGTTCAGTGTGTGTGTCTTTAGTTCAGTGTGTGTGTCTTTAGTTCAGTGTGTGTGTCTTTAGTTCAGTGTGTGTGTCTTTAGTTCAGTGTGTGTGTCTTTAGTTCAGTGTGTGTGTCTTTAGTTCAGTGTGTGTGTCAGTGTGTGTGTGTGTCTAGGTGTATGACAGGTGTGATCCGTTGGAGATCTGGGAGGTGATGCTGGCGCTCCTGCTCATGCCCTGTTCGCTCCGCCCCCCTCCCGATGTCGACGCCCTCCTCATAGCCTGGGGGCTGTTCCTGGCCCCCCCCACGCCCCCCCCACTCCCCCTCTGATTCCCCCCTCCAGAGGGCTGGTGCAGGCTCCAGGGAGGGGGTCCCCCAGCCAGCACAGGGTGACCCCACGGCTGCTGGGAGTTGGACCCCCCCTGGTGTTGGCTGTGACCATGCTGAGACCCTCCCCAGCCCCCTGGGCTACCGTGTGTCTCTGAGCCAGAGCCCTGCAGGTTAGAGAGGACCATGTTGCTGAAGCCTAGTCTCATGGACTCTGAGTCGAAGGCCTCCATCTCTCTGGCCTGGCGCTCCAACAGGGACCTGATCCGCTCCACACGCTCGTTCTGCAGAGACAGCATCTCCTCCTCAATCTGGAGGGACACACACACACACACCGAGAGAGAAACAGTCAAGACACACACACACACACTGTGATGCCAACACCTTCCCTCCCAGTCCCCACCTTGTGTTCCAGTAGAGCCCTGCGGAGCGACACTCTCTGCTCCAGCTCCCTCCGCTCTCTGTCGTGCTGGGCGTCTGTCTGCATCTTGATCTTACTCTGGTAGGCGTTCAGCAGCTCCAACTCCTGCTGCAGCTGCTGCCTCAGCACCTGACACTCCCCCTCTTGAGCTTCGTCCAATCGCAGCTGGAGAGGGAGAGAGGAGTAAAGGGAGGAGGGACGAAATAGAGAGGGAGGGGAGGGAGGGAGGGGAGAGAGAGAGAGGGAGGGAGGGAGGGAGGGGAGAGAGAGAGAGAGAGGGAGGGAGAGAGGGAGGGAGGGAGGGAGGGAGGGAGGGAGGGAGGGAGGGAGGGAGGGAGAGAGGAAGGGAGGGGAGAGAGAGAGGGAGGGAAGGAGAGAGGGAGGGAGGGAGAGAGGAAGGGAGGGAGGGAGAGAGGAAGGGAGGGAGAGAGGGAGGGAGGGAGGGAGGTCTAGCCTTTTAGATCTGAAGTGATTCACTAACTCCATCTAGCCTTTTTAAAGCCATTTGGGGAAGGCACAAGGGACCAATTTGGGATTGAGCATCTCTTTTGCCTGTGTGTGGTACACAGATTGGGTGTAGACTAGAGTGTGTGTGTGGTACTCACAGCCTGTGTGGACTAGAGTGTGTGTGTGGTACTCACAGCCTGTGTGGACTAGAGTGTGTGTGTGTGGTACTCACAGCCTGTGTAGACTAGTGTGTGTGTGTGGTACTCACAGCCTGTGTAGACTAGTGTGTGTGTGTGGTACTCACAGCCGGTGTGGACTAGTGTGTGTGTGTGGTACTCACAGCCGGTGTAGACTAGAGTGTGTGTGGTACTCACAGCCTGTGTGGACTAGTGTGTGTGGTACTCACAGCCTGTGTAGACTAGTGTGTGTGTGTGGTACTCACAGCCTGTGTGGACTAGAGTGTGTGTGTGGTACTCACAGCCTGTGTAGACTAGTGTGTGTGTGTGGTACTCACAGCCGGTGTAGACTAGAGTGTGTGTGTGGTACTCACAGCCTGTGTAGACTAGTGTGTGTGTGTGGTACTCACAGCCTGTTTGGACTAGTGTGTGTGTGTGGTACTCACAGTCGGTGTGGACTAGAGTGTGTGTGGTACTCACAGCCTGTGTAGACTAGAGTGTGTGTGTGGTACTCACAGCCTGTGTAGACTAGAGTGTGTGTGGTACTCACAGCCGGTGTGGACTAGTGTGTGTGTGTGGTACTCACAGCCGGTGTAGACTAGAGTGTGTGTGTGGTACTCACAGCCTGTGTGGACTAGAGTGTGTGTGGTACTCACAGCCTGTGTAGACTAGTGTGTGTGTGTGGTACTCACAGCCTGTGTGGACTAGAGTGTGTGTGGTACTCACAGCCTGTGTAGACTAGAGTGTGTGTGTGGTACTCACAGCCTGTGTGGACTAGAGTGTGTGTGTGGTACTCACAGCCTGTGTAGACTAGTGTGTGTGTGTGGTACTCACAGCCTGTGTAGACTAGAGTGTGTGTGTGGTACTCACAGCCTGTGTAGACTAGTGTGTGTGTGTGGTACTCACAGCCTGTGTAGACTAGTGTGTGTGTGTGGTACTCACAGCCTGTGTGGACTAGAGTGTGTGTGGTACTCACAGCCTGTGTAGACTAGAGTGTGTGTGGTACTCACAGCCTGTGTGGACAGCATGTTGTTGATAGAGTGGTCGTACTGCTCGGCCAGGATGGCCAGTTTCCTGGTCTGCTCCTCCTTCAGTCTCTTGAGCACCGCCTTGTGGTCGGCCTTGGGAGTGCTCTCCAACAGGTGGTGTCTCAGGGCCTTGTACTGACGTGTCTGGATCTTACACGTGTCCTGGAACTGCTTCTTAATCTGCAGCTCCTTGGACTGGGGGGGGGGGGGGGTGTTGAAAATGGTAAAACTAATATTGCCCACCATGGAACGTTGCTTTGAATGAGATTCCCTCATACTAAATCTATGCATTTGTCTGTGCATCCACAAATCTTTGTGTGTGCGTGTGTCTCTCTGTGTGTGTGTGTCTCTCTGTGTGTCTCTCTCTCTGTGTGTGTGTGCCTCTCTCTCTCTGTGCCTCTCTCTCTCTGTGCCTCTCTCTCTCTGTGCCTCTCTCTCTGTGTGTCTCTGTGTCACTAAGTGTCCTTTACCTTTAAACTCTTGGGCTGCTGTCGGACCTCCATGACGTGTTTGCGTCTCAGCTCTCTCTCCCTCCTCTTGTTGTACTCCAGCTGATTGGTCAGTTCCGTCTGGTGCTGCGTCCTGATAAGCTCCGCCCTCATCTTCTGGATGGTTCCCAGATGTCTGAACTCCAGCTCCTGCATCGACTCGTGATGTCTGAGCAGCATGGCATGCTCCAGGTCCTTCTGGGTCTGACGCTTATTCAACTCCTGAGCGACAGGGAGAAGAGAGAGAGGGAGGAGAGAGAGAGGGAGAAGAGAGAGAGGGAGAAGAGAGAGGGAGAAGAGAGAGAAGAGAGGGAGAAGAGAGAGAGAAGAGAGAGGGAGAAGAGAGAGAAGCGAGGGGTTGAAACAGATGGAGGAGAGAAAGAGAGGTGGTTGAAAGAGGGGGGAGGAGAGAGAGGGGGTGTGGTGGTGTGGGGTGGTTTGGGGTGTGGTGGTGTGGGGTGGTTTGGGGGTGTGGTGTCGGGTGGTGTGGGGTGGTTTGGGGGGTGTGGTGTAGGGTGGTGTGGGGTGGTTTGGGGGGTGTGGTGTAGGGTGGTGTGGGGTGGTTTGGGGATGTGGTGTAGGGTGGTGTGGGGTGGTGGTGTGGGGTGGTTTGGCGTTTATTTTTATTTAACCAGGTAAGCCAGTTGAGAACAAGTTCTCATTTACAACTGCGACCTGGCCAAGATAAAGCAAAGCAGTGTGATAAAAACAACAACAACACAGAGTTACATATGGGGTAAACAAAACGTACAGTCAATAACACAATAGAAAATCTATACATACAGTCAATTACATTTACATTTACGTCATTTAGCAGACGCTCTTATCCAGAGCGACTTACAAATTGGTGCATTCACCTTATGATAGCCAGTGGGACAACCACTTTACAATAGGTTTTAATTACAATTTAGTATTAACACTGGAATGATAGATGTGCAGAAGATGATGTGCAAATAGAGATACTGGGGTGCAAATGAGCAAAATAAATAACAATGTAAATAACAATATGGGGATGAGGTAGTTGGGTGGGCTAATTACAGATGGGCTGTGTACAGGTGCAGTGATCGGTAAGCTGCTCTGACAACTGATGCTTAAAGATAGTGAGGGAGATAAATGTCTCCAGCTTCAGAGATTTTTGCAATTCATTCCAGTCATTTGCAGCAGAGAACTGGAAGGAATGGCGGCCAAAGGAGGTGTTGGCTTTGGGGATGACCTACTATGGGTGGGTGTTGCTATGGTGACCAATGATCTAAGATAAGGCGGGGATTTGCCTAGAAGTGATTTATAGATGACCTGGAGCCAGTGGGTTTGGCGACTAATATGTAGTGAGGGCCAGCCAACAAGAGCGTACAGGTCACAATGGTGGGTAGTATATGGGGCTTTGGTGACAAAACGGATGGCACTGTGATAGACTACATCCAATTTGCTTGAGTAGAGTGTTGAAGGCTATTTTGTAAATGACATCGCCGAAGTCAAGGATCGGTAGGATAGTCCGTTTTACGAGGGAATGTTTAGCAGCATGAGTGAAGGAGGCTTTGTTGCGAAATAGGAAGCCGATTCTAGATTTAACTTTGGATTGGAGATGCTTGTGAGTCTGGAAGGAGAGTTTACGGTCTAACCAGACACCTAGGTATTTGTAGTTGTCCACATATTCTAAGTCAGACCCGCCGAGAGTAGTGATTCTAGTCGGGCAGGCGGGTGCAAGCAGCGTTCGATTGAAGAGCATGCATTTAGTTTTACTAGCGTTTAAGAGTAGTTGGAGGCCACGGAAGGAGTGTTGTATGGCATTGAAGCTCGTTTGGAGGTTTGTTAACACAGTGTCCAATGAAGGGCCAGATGCAGTCTGCAGTCATTTGAGAAACCAAGGCTATTTAATCTGCCAATAGGAATGCGGTGGTTGACAGAGTCGAAAGCCTTGGCCAGGTCGAGGAAGACGGCTGCACAGTACCGTCTTATCGATCGCGGTTATAATATCGTTTAGGACCTTGAGTGTGGCTGAGGTGCACCCATGACCATCTCAGAAACCAGATTGCATAGCGGAGAAGGTACGGTGTGATTCGAAATGGTCGGTGATCTGTTTGTTAACTTGGCTTTCAAATACTTTCGAAAGGCAGGGCAGGATGGATATAAGTCTGTAACAGTTTGGATCTAGAGTGTCGCCCCCTTTGAAGAGGGGGATGACCGCGGCAGCTTTCCAATGTCTGGGGATCTCAGACGATACGAGAGGTTGAACAGGCTGGTGATAGGGGTTGCGACAATTTCGGCAGCTAATTTTAGAAAGAAAGGGTCCAGATTGTCTAGCCCAGCTGATTTGTAGGGGTCCAGATTTTGCAGCTCTTTCAGAACATCAGCTATCTGAATTTGGGTGAAGGAGAAGGGGGGGGGGGGGGGCATGGGCAAGTTGCAGCGGAGGGTGCAGAGCTGGTGGCCGGGGTAGGGGTAGCCAGTGGAGCTGGTGGCCGGGGTAGGGGTAGCCAGTGGAAAGCATGGCCAACCGTAGCAAAATGCTTGTTGACATTTTTTTTTTAATGGGGCATGCTTATTTAAGATGGAGAGGAAAGCACTTTTGAACAACATCCAGGCATCCTCTACTGACGGAATGAGGTCAATATCCATCCAGAATACCTGGGCCAGGTCAATTAGAAAGGCCTGCTCGCTGAAGTGTTTTAGGGAGCGTTTGACAGTGATGAGGGGTGGTCGTTTGACCGCGGACCCATTACGGACGCAGGCAATGAGGCAGTGATCGCTGAGATCCTGGTTGAAGACAGCGGAGGTGTATTTAGAGGGTAAATTAGTCAGGATGATATCTATGAGGGTGCCCATGTTTACGGATTTAGGGTTGTACCTAGTAGGTTCCTTGATCATTTGTGTGAGATTGAGGGCATCTAGTTTAGATTGTAGGACGGCCGGGGTGTTAAGCATATCCCAGTTTAGGTCACCAAGAAGTACGAACTCTGAGGATAGATGGGGGACAATCAATTCACATATGGTGTCCAGGGCACAACTGGGGGCTGAGGGGGGTCTGTAGCAAGCGGCAACAGTGAGGTACTTATTTCTGGAAAGATGGATTTTTAGAAGTAGAAGCTCAAACTGTTTGGGCACAGACCTGGATAGTATGATAGAGCTCTGCAGGCTATCTCTACAGTAGATTGCAACTCCGCCCCCAGTAGATTGCAACTCCGCCCCCCTCTGAATTTTTGGTGGCCTTCGTAAACCAGGATTCAGACACTGCTAGAACATCAGGGTTGGCGGAGTGTGCTAACGCAGTGAATAGCTCAAACTTGGGGAGGAGACTTCTGATGTTAACATGCAAGAAACCAAGGCTTTTACGATTACAGAAGTCAACAAATGATAGCGCCTGGGGAGTAGGAGTGATACTGGGGGCTACAGGGCCTAGGTTAACCTCTACATCACCAGAGGAACAGAGGAGGAATAGAATAAGGATATGGCTAAAGGCTAAAGGCTTTAAGAACTGGTCTTCTAGTGCGTTGGGTACAGAGAAGAGGGGCAGATTTCCGTGCGTTGTAGAATTAATTCAGGGCATTATGTACAGACAAGGATATGGAAGGATATGAGTACAGTGGAGGTACACCTAAGCATTGGGTAACTATGAAAGAGATAGCATCACTGGAGGTACCGATTGAGCCGGTCTCTGCATGTATGGGGGGTGGGACAAAGGAGCTCTCTGAGGCTGGTTGAGCTGAACTTGGGGCTCTACGGTGAAATTGTATAATAAGAACTAACCCATACAGCAAATGGCTAGGCATATTAACATGGGAGAGAGGCATAATGCAATCACAGGTGTTATTCGAGAGGGCTAAGACAACAACTGGTAATGGTGACGAAAGTTTGGGCTGAGGCTAAACAGATAAACAGGATGGGGTACCGTGTAAAGGAACAGTCCAGCAGGCATTAGCTGTGTAGTTGAGTGATCATAAGGTCCAGTGAACAGCAATAGGTAAGTCCGGGAGCAGATCGTAGGCTGCTAAAGCACAGGCGAGCAGGAGGCACGGCTGTTGATTGCGTGTGCTAGCGGGCCGGGGCTAGCAGATGGATCTTCGTGGTCGTTGCAACGGGAAGCTTGTTGAAACCACATCAGACGATTACGTCGGCAGACCAGTCGTGATGGATCGGCGGGGCTCCGTGTCGACACTAGGAGGTCCCGTCCGGTTGGCAGAGAGGTAGATAGCCGGGAGATGGGCCTGGCTCGAGGATAGCTCAAGGCTAACTGGTACATCGGGAAGTGATGATTAGCCAACAACAGCCATTCGGTTGCAGCTAGCTAGTTGCGATGGTCCGGTGTTAAGGTCCAGTGATTCAGTGATTCCGGCAGAAAATCCGATATGCTCTGGGTCGATAGCACGCTGTGCAGACTGGCCGATAATTGTCCAGGCTAGAGCTGGCTGGTAGGTAGTGCAGGCCACGGACAGTGATGAGTAGCTAGTTAGCTGGCTAGTTTCAGCCGTAGGTTCTTGATAAAAATAAAGAAATAATAGAATCCGTTCCACATTGGTTGAGGCGGGTTGCAGGAAAGTATATTTAGTTAAAGGATGGAAAGTGAGAGAGAAATATATACGAATAAAAAAACAGGCTATTTACACGAACACACTACAGAGTACACGACTGCACTGCTACGCCATCTTGGTGTAGGGTGGTGTGTGGAATGGGGTGGTGTGGTGTGTGAGGTGGGGTGGTGTGCGGTGGGGTGGTGTGGTGTGAGGTGGGGTGGTGTGAGGTGAGGTGGTGTGGTTTGGTGTGGTGTGGGGTGGTGTGAGGTGGGGTGGTGTGAGGTGAGGTGGTGTGGGGTGGTGTAGGAGGGGTGGTATGAGGTGGGGTGGGGTGGGGTGGGGTGGTGTAGGAGGGGTGGTATGAGGTGGGGTGGGGTGGGGTGGGGTGGTGTAGGAGGGGTGGTGTGTGGTGTGGTAGTGTGGTGTGGGGTAGTGTGGGGTGGGGTAGTGTGGTGTGGTATGGGGTAGTGTGGTGTGGGGTAGTGTGGGGTAGTGTGGGGTAGTGTGGTGTGGGGTAGTGTGGTGTGGTGTGGGGTAGTGTGGTGTGGGGTAGTGTGGTGTGGGGTAGTGTGGGGTAGTGTGGTGTGGGGTAGTGTGGGGTGGTGTGGGGTGGTGTGGTGTAGTGTGGGGTGGGGTGGGGTAGTGTGGTGTGGGGTGGGGTAGTGTGGGGTAGTGTGGGGTGGGGTAGTGTGGGGTGGTGTGGTGTGGGGTAGTGTGGGGTGGGGTGGGGTAGTGTGGTGTGGGGTGGGGTAGTGTGGGGTAGTGTGGTGTGGGGTGGGGTGGTGTGGGGTAGTGTGGGGTGGGGTGGTGTGGGGTAGTGTGGGGTAGTGTGGGGTGGGGTAGTGTGGTGTGGGGTGGGGTAGTGTGGGGTAGTGTGGGGTGGGGTAGTGTGGGGTGGTGTGGTGTGGGGTAGTGTGGGGTGGGGTAGTGTGGTGTGGGGTGGGGTAGTGTGGGGTAGTGTGGTGTGGGGTGGGGTGGTGTGGGGTAGTGTGGGGTAGTGTGGGGTGGGGTAGTGTGGTGTGGTGTGGGGTAGTGTGGTATGGGGTAGTGTGGTATGGGGTAGTGTGGTATGGGGTAGTGTGGTATGGGGTAGTGTGGTGTGGGGTAGTGTGGTGTGGGGTAGTGTGGTATGGGGTAGTGTGGTATGGGGTAGTGTGGTATGGGGTAGTGTGGTATGGGGTAGTGTGGTATGGGGTAGTGTGGTGTGGGGTAGTGTGGTATGGGGTAGTGTGGTATGGGGTAGTGTGGTGTGGTGTAGTGTGGTGTGGTGTAGTGTGGTATGGGGTAGTGTGGTATGGGGTAGTGTGGTGTGGGGTAGTGTGGTGTGGGGTAGTGTGGTATGGGGTAGTGTGGTATGGGGTAGTGTGGTGTGGGGTAGTGTGGTGTGGGGTAGTGTGGTATGGGGTAGTGTGGTATGGGGTAGTGTGGTATGGGGTAGTGTGGTGTGGGGTAGTGTGGTGTGGGGTAGTGTGGTATGGGGTAGTGTGGTATGGGGTAGTGTGGTATGGGGTAGTGTGGTGTGGTGTAGTGTGGGGTGGGGTGGTGTGGGGTAGTGTGGTATGGGGTAGTGTGGTATGGGGTAGTGTGGTATGGGGTAGTGTGGTGTGGGGTAGTGTGGGGTAGTGTGGTATGGGGTAGTGTGGTATGGGGTAGTGTGGTATGGGGTAGTGTGGTGTGGGGTAGTGTGGGGTGGGGTGGTGTGGGGTAGTGTGGTATGGGGTAGTGTGGGGTAGTGTGGTGTGGGGTAGTGTGGGGTGGGGTGGTGTGGGGTAGTGTGGGGTGGGGTGGTGTGGGGTAGTGTGGGGTGGGGTGGTATGGGGTAGTGTTGGGTAGTGTTGGGTAGTGTGGGGTGGTATGGGGTAGTGTGGTGTAGGGTAGTGTGGTGTGGTGTAGTGTGGGGTAGTGTGGGGTGGGGTAGTGTGGGCTGGGGTGGTACCTCTCGTGCCAGGTCCTGCTCCACATTGTGCCTGGCTATGAGTATCCTCCGTTTGAAGCGTCGACACTCCAACTCCAGGTACTGTCTCTGTCTCCTCAACAGGTTGGCTTCCTCCTCAGCCTGACAAATCACATCAAACCAAACTTCATTTCATGCGTGGCTCAGGTGGTAGCATGGCGCTTGCAATGCCAAAGGTCGTGGTTTTGATTCCCGCTGGGGTCACACATACAAAAATGCAAACATGACTAAGTCGCTTTGGATAAAAGCGTCTGCTAAATGGCACATATTGTATTATAATGTATATTTATGTAGCACATTTAGTACAATAAAAATGCAGCGCAAAGTGCTTCACATCAATTAATAATAAAAAGTGACATTTCTAGACAAATAGATAAATTAAGAAAGTGAAACAATAAAACAGGGGACAGACAGACCATGGTAACACTTCACTTAAAGCCTCGAGGGCTATTGCTTGATAGCTTGTTATAAGGTTTAGAGCATCTTTATGACCAGTTTAGATCACACCAACTTTTGTTTTATCGTGATTAGGGGGAAGTAAGGCTTGCAATAAGCAGGTATGATACTCTTTATAGTGGCTTAGTAAAGACACATTTAGCTTTACATCTTTTATCCTGTTAACAGCTTTTATCTCGATAATTGACGTCGATGTAACTTGATAATACATATTGATGTAACGTGATAATTCACGTTGATGTAACTTGATAATTCACGGGAATCTTACTTGATAATGCACGGGAATGTTACTTGATAATTGGCGTTGATGTAAGTTGATAATTAATGGGAATGTTACTTGATAATTGGCGTTGATGTAAGTTGATAATTCATGGGAATGTTACTTGATAATTGACGTTGATGTAAGTTGATAATTCATGGGAATGTTACTTGATAATTGACGTTGATGTAAGTTGATAATTCATGGGAATGTTACTTGATAATTGACGTTGATGTAAGTTGATAATTCATGGGAATGTTACTTGATAATTCACGTTGATGTAAGTTGATAATTCATGGGAATGTTACTTGATAATTGACGTTGATGTAAGTTGATAATTCATGGGAATGTTACTTGATAATTGACGTTGATGTAAGTTGATAATTCATGGGAATGTTACTTGATAATTCACGTTGATGTAAGTTGATAATGAATGGGAATGTTACTTGATAATTCACGTTGATGTAAGTTGATAATTCACGTTGATGTGACTTGATAATTCATGGGAATGTTACTTCATAATTTACATTGATGTAAGTTGATAATTGACGTTAATGTAAGTTGATAATTCATATTGATGTAACGTGATAATTTACGTTGATGTAACTTGATAATTAACGGGAATCTTACTTGATAATTCACGGGAATCTTACTTGATAATTCACGGGAATGTTACTTGATAATTCACGGGAATGTTACTTACATTTACATTTTTACATTTACGTAATTTAGCAGACGCTCTTATCCAGAGCGACTTACAAATTGGTGCATTCACCTTATAGCCAGTGGGATAACCACTTTACAACATTTTTCTTTTTTTTTTTCTTTTTTTTGGGGGGGGTGGGTTAAGGGATTACTTTATCCGATTCCAGGTATTCCTTAAAGAGGTGGGGTTTCAAGTGTCTCCGGAAGGTGGTGAGTGACTCCGCTGTCCTGGCGTCGTGAGGGAGCTTGTTCCACCATTGGGGTGCCAGAGCAGCGAACAGTTTTGACTGGGCTACTTGATAATTGACGTTGATGTAAGTTGATAATTCACAATGATGTTACATGATAATTCCCGTTGATGTAAGTTGATAATTAATGGGAATGTTACTTGATAATTCACGTTGATGTAACTTGATAATTCACAGGAATGTTACTTGATAATTGACGTAAATTGATAATTCACCTTGACGTTACTTGATAATTCACGTTGATGTAATTTGGTAATTCACGTTGATGTTACTTGATAATTCACGTTGATGTTACTTGATAATTCACGTTGATGTAACTTGATAATTCACGTTGATGTAACTTGATAATTCACAGGAATGTTACTTGATAATTGACGTAAGTTGATAATTCACCTTGACGTTACTTGATAATTCACATTGATGTAACTTGGTAATTCACGTTGATGTTACTTGATAATTCACGTTGATGTTACTTGATAATTCACATTGATGTAACTTGGTAATTCACATTGATGTTACTTGATAATTCACGTTGATGTTACTTGATAATTCACACTGATGTAATGTGTACTGTACCTGGAAGTGCTGGATGTTCTCCTTCTGTTTGGACAGCCACTCCTGCTTCTCCTTCTTAGGGGTCGACTGGTTCTCACTCAACTCCTACAGGACAGAGAGAAGTGAGTGTGTGTTTACCTCTTCCAGATGCTCCTTGTGTTTCAGTGTGTGTGTGTGTGTGTGTGTGTGTGTGTGTGTGTGTGTGTGTATGTGTGTGTGTGTGCGTGCGTGCGCCTCTCGTACCAGGTCCTGTTCCACGTTTTGTGTAAATAAGTGTCTGCGTTCGAACCAGGGACCCTCTGAACACACCTGCAAAGCAGCGTTAAAGGGATAGCTGCATGTCTATGGACAAGGTATGACAGCAATCCATGCTTTGGTTTTGGATTTCTGTCATACCTTGTCCATAGACTGCTTACAGGGTAAGAAAACCAATGTCTTTTTGTAATTTAGGTCAACTATCCCTTTAAGCTGAATTGAACTATAAACTACTCAAAAGCCATCAGACGTGCAGTCAGACTGCTCCTCAGGTACGACGGAGTCTAGATGGAAACTAGTAGCAATAAGTTGCCATCTACCAAACCAAACATATTTCACATCGGTGGAGCTCCAAACACTTTCTTATTCTGATTTGCAACAAGCTAGCTAGCATATGATACAAAACAAATGCCGCATTGGCTACTAAAACTTTGTAAGACACGGTAGGAAAAGAGGGAAAACTTAAATACTCAGAGCCAATCAAGCGCAAGCCTTGAATACCAGCACTCCCATTCAATCACAAAGTTCCTGAAGTTCCTCCGACTTTCAATAGTTGAGGTCAACCAGACAGGATTTGGAAGGATGGTCACAATATAAAATGTACCATTACCTTCCGCTCTGGAAGCAGCGGCCCTTGCAGAGCAGAGCAAGGGGAATAACTACTTCTAGGTCTAGAGCGGGTGATGTCAAAGGTGGATGCTACTAGATTAGCGCACACTAACAGCTACCTATCTAGCGGTTCCATATCACAAACAGCTACCTAGCTAGCCGTTCCATATCACTAACAGCTACCTAGCTAGCAGTTCCATATCACTAACAGCTGCCTAGCTAGCGGTTCCATATCACTAACAGCTGCCTAGCTAGCAGTTCCATATCACTAACAGCTGCCTAGCTAGCGGTTCCATATCACAAACAGCTGCCTAGCTAGCGGTTCCATATCACTAACAGCTACCTGAATAGCGGTTCCATATCACTAACAGCTGCCTAGCTAGCAGTTCCATTTCACGAACAGCTGCCTAGCTAGCGGTTCCATTTCACTAACAGCTGCCTAGCTAGCGGTTCCATAATCGGCTACCCTCACCCGCCTTTGACCTCCTCGTCTCCGCAGCAACAGGGCAGAGCCCAACTGAGTGATCCGGGTCAACAGCATCAATGTAACAGTTTTGCTTCCATCCCTGTTCCTGTCCCTCACTGGGCTCGAACGAGGGACGCCAAGCAGTGCTTGACCCAGTTCACCCATGAAGCAGCGTTACCTGTTGCGCCACAAAAGCCATGGCCCTTGTGTGTGTGTGTGTGTGTGTGTGTGTGTGTGTGTGTGTGTGTGTTAATACCTATTTGAGCTGTGTGTGTGTGTGTGTGTGTGTGTGTGTGTGTGTGTGTGTGTGTGTGTGTGTGTGTGTGTGTGTATATACTGATCAAAAATATAAACGCAACATGTAAAGTATTGTTCCCATGTTTCATGAGCTGAAATAAAAGTTCCCAGAAATGTTCCATACGCACAATATGCAATATGCCACAGATGTCTCAAGTTGACGGGAGCGCACAATTTGCATGCTGACTGCAGGAATGTCCACCAGAGCTGTTGCCAGAGTATTTAACGTTAATTTCTCTACCATAAATCGCCTCTGTCGTTTTAGGGAATTTGGCAGTACGTCCAACCGGCCTCACAACTGCAGACCAAGTGTATGGCGTGTGGCCGAGTGGTTTGCTGATGTCAACGTTGTGAACAGAGTGCCCCATGGTGGCGGTGGGGTTATGGTATGGGCAGGCATAAGCTATGGACAACGAACACAATTGCATTTTATCGATGGCAATTTGAATGCACAGAGATACCATGACGAGATCCTGAGGTCCATTGTCATGCCATTCATCCACCGCCATCACCTCATGGTTCAGCATGATAACGCACGGCCCATGTTGCAAGGATCTGTACAAAATTCCCGGAAGCTGAAGATGTCCCAGTTCTTCCATGGCCTGCATACTCACCAGACATGTCATCCATTAAACATGTTTGGGATGCTCTGGATTAACGTGTACGACGGCGTGTTCCAGTTCCCGCCATTATCCAGCAACTTCGCACAGCCATTGAAGAGGAGTGGGACAACATTCCACAGGCCACAATCAACAGCCTGATCAACTCTATGCGAAGGCGATGTGTCGCGCTGCATGAGGCAAATGGTGGTCACACCAGAGACTGACTGGCTTTCTGATCCACACCCCTACCTTTTTATGCATATCTGTATTCCCAGTCATGTGAAATCCATAGATTAGGGCCTAATTCATTTATTTAAATTGACTGATTTCCTTATATGAACTGTAACTCAGTAAAATCTTTTGAAATGGTTTCGTTTATATTTTTGTTCAGTACATATAAGTGTGTGTGTGTACCTCTTTGAGCTGCTCTGTGTGTGTGTGTGTGTGTGTGTGTGTGTGTAAGTGTGTGTACAGTTGAAGTTGGAAGTTGACATACACTTGGGCTGGAGTCATTAAAACTCGTTTTTCAACCACTCCACAAGTTTCTTGTTAACAAACTATAGTTTTGGCAAGTCGGTTAGGACATCTATTTTGTGCATGACACAAGTAATTTTTCCAACAATTGTTTACAGACAGATTATTTCACTTATAATTCACTGTATCACAATTCCAGTGGGTCAGAAGTTTACATACACTAAGTTGACTGTGCCTTTAAACAGCTTGGAAAATTCCAGAAAATGATGTCATGGCTTTAGAAGCTTCTGATAGGTTAATTGACAACATTTGAGTCAATTGGAGGTGTACCTGTGGATGTATTTCAAGGCCTACCTTCAAACTCAGTGCCTCTTTGCTTGACATCATGGGAAAATCAAAAGAAATCAGCCAAGACCTCAGGAAAAAAAATGGTAGACCTCCACAAGTCTGGTTCATCCTTGGGAGCAATTTCCAAATGCCTGAAGGTACCACGTTCATCTGTACAAACAATAGTACGCCAGTATAAACACCATGGGACCATGCAGCCGTCATACCGCTCAGGAAGGAGACGCGTTCTGTCTCCTAGAGATGAACGTAATTTGGTGCGAAAAGTGCAAATCAATCCCAGAACAACAGCAAAGGACCTTGTGAAGATGCTGGAAGAAACAGGTACAAAAGTATCTATATCCACAGTAAAACGAGTCCTATATCAACATAACCTGAAAGGCCGCTCAGCAAGGAAGAAGCCACTGCTCCAAAACCGCCATAAAAAAGCCAGACTACAGTTTGCAACTGCACATGGGGACAAAGATCGTACTTTTTTGAGAGATGTCTTCTGGTCTGATGAAACAAAAATAGAATTGTTTGGCCATAATGACCATCGTTATGTTTGGAGGAAAAAGGGGGCGGCTTGCAAGCCGAAGAACATCATCCCAACCGTGAAGCATGGGGGTGGCAGCATCATGCTGTGGGGGTGTTTTGCTGCAGGGGGGACTGGTGCACTTCACAAAATAGATGGCATCATGAGGAAGGAAGATTTTGTGGATATATTGAAGAAATCTCAAGACATCAGTCAGGAATATAAAGCTTGGTCACAAATGGGTCTTCCAAATGGACAATGACCCCAAGCATACTTCCAAAGTTGTGGCAAAATGGCTTAAGGACAACAAAGTCAAGGTATTGGAGTGACCATCACAAAGCCCTGACCTCAATCCTATAGAAAATGTGTGGGCAGAACTGAAAAAGCGTGTGCGAGCAAGGAGGCCTACAAACCTGACTCAGTTACACCAGCTCTGTCAGGAGGAATGGGCCAAAATTCACCCAACTTATTGTGGGAAGCTTGTGGAAGGCTACCCGAAACATTTGACCCAAGTTAAACAATTTAAAGGCAATGCTACCAAATACTAATTGAGTGTATGTAAACTTCTGACCCACTGGGAATGTGATGAAATAAATAGAAGCTGAAATAAATCATTCTCTCTACTATTATTCTGACATTTCACATTCTTAAAATAAAGTGGTGATCCTAACTGACCTAAGACAGGGAATTTTTACTAGGATTAAATGTCAGGAATTGTGAAAAACAGAGTTTAAATGTATTTGGCTAAGGTGTATGTAAACTTCCGACTTCAACTGTATATAAGTGTGTGTGTACCTCTTTGAGCTGCTCTGTGCATGTGTATACGTGTGTGTGTATATAAGTGTGTGTGTGTATGTAAGTGTGTGTGTGTGTATATAAGTGTGTGTATATATAAGTGTGTGTGTGTACAGTGAGGGAAAAAAGTATTTGATCCCCTGGTGATTTTGTACATTTTCCCACTGACAAAGAAATGATCAGTCTATAATTTTAATGGTAGGTTTATTTGAACAGTGAGAGACAGAATAACAACAAAAAAATCCAGAAAAATGCATGTCAAAAATGTCATAAATTGATTTGCTTTTTAATAAGGGAAATAAGTACTTGACCCCTCTGCAAAACATGACTTAGTACTTGGTGGCAAAACCCTTGTTGGCAATCACAGAGGTCAGACGTTTCTTGTAGTTGGCCACCAGGTTTGCACACATCTCAGGAGGGATTTTGTCCCACTCCTCTTTGCAGATCTTCATTAAGGTTTCAAGGCTGACGTTTGGCAACTCGAACCTTCAGCTCCCTCCACAGATTTTCTATGGGATTAAGGTCTGGAGACTGGCTAGGCCACTCCAGGACCTTAATGTGCTTCTTCTTGAGCCACTCCTTTGTTGCCTTGGCTGTGTGTTTTGGGTCATTGTCATGCTGGAATACCCATCCACGACCCATTTCAATGCCCTGGCTGAGGGAAGGAGGTTCTCACCCAAGATTTGACGGTACATGGCCCCGTCCATCGTCCCTTTGATGCGGTGAAGTTGTCCTGTCCCCTTAGCAGAAAAACACCCCCAAAGCAAAATGTTTCCACCTCCATGTTTGACGGTGGGGATGGTGTTCTTGGGGTCATAGGCAGCATTCCTCCTCCTCCAAACACGGCGAGTTGAGTTGATGCCAAAGAGCTCGATTTTGGTATCATCTGACCACAACACTTTCACCCAGTTCTCCTCTGAATCATTCAGATGTTCATTGGCAAACATCAGACGGGCCTGTATATGTGCTTTCTTGAGCAGGGGGACTTTGCGGGTGCTGCAGGATTTCAGTCCTTCACGGCGTAGTGTGTTACCAATTGTTTTCTTGGTGACTATGGTCCCAGCTGCCTTGAGATCATTGACAAGATCCTCCCGTGTAGTTCTGGGCTGATTCCTCACCGTTCTCATGATCATTGCAACTCCACGAGGTGAGATCTTGCATGGAGCCCCAGGCCAAGGGAGATTGACAGTTATTTTGTGTTTCTTCCATTTGCGAATAATCGCACCAACTGTTGTCACTCTCACCAAGCTGCTTGCCGATGGTCTTGTAGCCCATTCCAGCCTTGTGTAGGTCTACAATCTTGTCCCTGACATCCTTGGAGAGCTCTTTGGTCTTGGCCATGGTGGAGAGTTTGGAATCTGATTGATTGATTGCTTCTGTGGACAGGTGTCTTTTATACAGGTAACAAGCTGAGATTAGGAGCACTCCCTTTAAGAGTGTGCTCCTAATCTCAGCTCGTTACCTGTATAAAAGACACCTGGGAGCCAGAAATCTTTCTGATTGAGAGGGGGTCAAATACTTATTTCCCTCATTAAAATGAAAATCAATTTATAACATTTTTGACATGCGTTTTTCTGGATTTTTTTGTTATTATTCTGTCTCTCACTGTTCAAATAAACCTACCATTAAAATTATAGACTGATCATTTCTTTGTCAGTGGGCAAACGTACAAAATCAGCAGGGGATCAAATACTTTTTTCCCTCACTGTATATAAGTGTGTGTGTGTGTATATAAGTGTGTGTGTATATAAGTGTGTGTGTGTATATTGTGTGTATATAAGTGTGTGTGTATAAGTGTGTGTGTGTGTGTGTGTGTGTGTATATAAGTGTGTGTGTGTATATAAGTGTGTGTGTGTATATAAGTGTGTGTGTGTGTGTATATAAGCGTGTGTACCTCTTTGAGCCGCTCCTTGCGTAGTTTGTACTCCCGTTTCTGAGACTCCAGGAAGCTGCTGAGTTCTTTCTTCTGCTGGACCTGAATGTGCTGCTGGAACCTCTTCTCATCGTTGTTAAAGGTCTTCGCCTGCACACACACACACACACACGCACACACACACACACACACACACGTGCACACACACGCACGCACACACACGCGCACACACACGCGCACAAACACACACGCACACACATGCGCACACACGTGCACACACACGCGCACACACACACACACGCACAAACACACACGAAAGAGAGAAAACCGCATGAGCAGGAGTTGCAGTGTATTTCGTTTCCACTGTCCTCTGTGTAGAGTGTATAGCAGAGGTGACAAGGGCCACATCAGGATTTAGAAATGTAATCCATTAAAGGTCAGTCGTTTCAAAATATAAAAGGTACATTATCATTTCTACATACTTTCTATCTGGTTTAAGACGTTCAAGGGTAGCCTGAATAACCCAAAATAATAATTTCCCCCCTGAAAACGTGTTTGTTTTCTTCCTAAATCCATCAGGGGTTGAGTCGGCTGGCTGGCGGGCGGTACTTTGGCCACACAGAGTTCATTGTGTTTTCTGTGTGTCTGTACATCATTATCAATGTTTTTGATCAGTTTCTCTCCTGTGAATTTTTTTTTTATGTATGTGTGTGTATATATATATATATATCTCTGTCTCCATGTGTGTTTATGTCCGTCTCTGTGTGTGTGTGTGTGTGTGTGTGTGTGTGTCTGTCTGTCTCTGTGTGTGTGTATCATTGACGAATATAAACCTTGGATTACTGATGCTATGTAATGGCCAATGAGAGGCTTTGAAGCAACCGACCGCGATATAGGAATGAATGGAATTCTACAGTATCTCAATTAAATGACAAAATGTATTTATGTTTGCAGTGGGGACGGTAACATAAGTACTCTCTAAAAATTATACTTTAAATATGCATTTATTTCTGTAATTATTATGTTCAATTCACAAAATGTAATTTAAGACATTAAGGTGTCTGTAATAAAATATACTTGTCAAAAACAAATGTAGACATTATTTCTTACAACAGTGTACAAAAATGGCTGCGCTGTGGCTTCAAAACAGCGCCCCGCCAGTCATCTAGGGTTTATAAATATATGTGACACAAATGATATACATCATTGGTGTGTATCTCTGTCTCCGTGTGTGTGTCTCCGTGTGTGTGTGTGTGTCTCCGTGTGTGTGTGTGTGTGTGTGTCTCCGTGTGTGTGTGTGTGTGTGTGTGTCTCCGTGTGTGTGTGTGTGTGTGTGTCTCCGTGTGTGTGTGTGTGTGTGTCTCCGTGTGTGTGTGTGTGTGTGTGTGTCTCCGTGTGTGTGTGTGTGTGTCTCCGTGTGTGTGTGTGTGTGTGTGTGTGTCTCCGTGTGTGTGTGTGTGTTGTGTGTGTGTGTGTGTCTCCGTGTGTGTGTGTGTGTGTGTGTGTGTGTGTGTGTCTCCGTGTGTGTGTGTGTGTTGTGTGTGTGTGTGTGTCTCCGTGTGTGTGTGTGTGTGTGTGTGTGTGTGTCTCTCTCTCTTATCTCCGTACATCTTTCTCCATGGCCGCCTGGTGTCTCTTGACCAGTTTCTCTATCTCCTGGGCGAAGCTGTTCCTCTGGCTCTCCAGCTCTTTGTCCAGACGGAGCCGGTGTTCGTCCATCTCAGCCTTCAGCTTGTTCTCCAGACCCATCAGGTGCTTCTGGTGCTGACGCCTCATCCTCTTATAGCCTGACATCTGCTCCCTCAGCTCACTGTCCTGCTCGTGCTCCTGCATCTCACGAGTCACCTGGGGGGGAGAGAGAGGGAGTAAGAGTGGAAGTGAAAGTGAAAGTGAGAGCGAGAGAGAGAGAGAGAGAGAGAAAAAGGGGGGAAAGAGAGGAGATGTTGTGTTAACTTACTGTTGTGTCGAAGTTGTCGAGTGGTTATTCTAATTTAGAGAAAGAGTTTCCAAATGGACAAAGAGATTAAAACAAAATATAAAAAAAAGACTAAAGATGGAGAGATGACTCACCAGCGAGGCAGAGTGTATGGTAGCAAAGTGTTCTCACCAGTGAGGCCGTGCGTATGGTGGCAAAGTGTTCTCTGTTGCGTTCTCTGTAGTGTTTCCTGGGGGTTTGGGCAGGAGCGGCCAGAGGCTCAGTGGGATGGTCCTGCACCTCTGGGTCCTCATGGTAACACTCCTCTTCCTCCTGGCCAAGAAATAAATCATCAACATCTTCATCATCATGAACAACAACATCATCATCGTCACATATCATATAATACAATTCAAAACAAATATATATTTTTTTTAAGTGAGAAGTAGGCATTGGTCTGAAGCCGAAAAAGGAAATTCACTAGACTGCGCCTACTTCACCCATGCTCTACCAAGGTTTTCTATCACACAGCTTTGACCTACTACATTAGCTATGGTGGTCTATTGTACATCAAACAATGTGTAGGCAGGTTGCTTAGGATTGAAACCTTCTCGAACAGCCTAATACATACTCTTAGAGGAGGTTCTCACACAATAATGTGGTTTGCTTAAAAAGGTAAAGTATTGGATTCTTCACACACCGCACTAAGACATTATCCCATTACACTACCCTTTGCTTTTATACTTACAAGACAATCAGGCTTGATTGAGCTGTTTTGTATTGTAGTAATGTGGTGCCTGCCTGCATTTCCTTAGACCATTATTTTAGCAATACATTGAGTCATTGAGATTTCTTTTTATTTCATAACATCTTTATTTTGGTCAACATAACAGGTGGTGGTGTGTTGGACACAGTAGCTCAGATAGATAGAGCCTGTCTTCATTCCTGATTTATGTAACCGTTAGCTTACCTACGCAATATTGACATAAGCTCAGAACCACTTGTTTTGCAAACATGGGGCTGTTTTATCGATCGCTGTGCTGATCAATGGACAGTTCATTACCTCTGTCAAATTAAGTTGTTCATATTTGTATTTATTATTGCAATAAAGATAGTGGGGCTACAATAAAACATTTATAATAAGCCTATATCTAAAAACCAATACAGCTGAATGATATACGCCGAGTGTACACAACATTAGGAACACCTTCCTAATATTGAGTTGCACCCCCTTTTGCCCTCAGAACAGCCTCAATTCGTCGGGCATGGACTCTACAAGGTGGTGAAAGCGTTACACAGGGATGCTGGCCCATGTTGACTCCATGCTTCCCTCAGTTGTGTAAAGTTGGCTGGACGTCCTGTACCATTCTTGATACACACGGGAAACTCCTGAGCATGAAAAACCCAGCAGCGTTGCAGTTCTTGACACACTCAAACACTCAATGTGTATGTATAAAGTGCCTTCGGAAAGTATTCAGACCCTTTGACTTTTTCCACATTTTGTTAGTTACTTTACAGCCTTATTCTAAAATGGATTAAATAAAATATAAATCTCAGAAATACACACACAATACCCCATAATGACAAAAGCGTAAACTGGTTTTTAGATATTTTTGCAATACAAAATAAAAAACAGAAATACCTTATTTACATAGGTATTTGCTAGGAGACCGGAAATTGAGCTCAGGTGCATCCTGTTTCCATTGATAATCATTGAGATGTTTCTACAACTTGGAGTCCACCTGTGGTAAATTCAATTGAGTGGACATGATTTGGAAAGGCACACCTGTCTATATAAAGGTCCCACAGTTGACAGTGCATGTCAGAGCTAAAACCAAGCCATGAGGTCGAAAGAATTGTCCGTAGAGCTCCGAGACAGGATTGTGTCGAGGCACATATCTCGGGAAGGGTACCCAAAAATCTCTGCAGCATTGAAGGTCCCCAAGAACACAGTGGCCTCCATCATTCTTAAATGGAAGAAGTTTGGAACCACAAACTCTTCCTAGAGCTGGCCGCCCGGACAAACTGAGCAATCGGGGGAGAAGGGCCTTGGTCAGGGAGGTGACCAAGAACCCGATGGTCACTCTGACAGAGCTCCAGAGTTCCTCTGTGGAGATGGGAGAACCTTCCAGAAGAACAACCATCTCTGCAGCACTCCACCAATCAGGCCTTTATGGTAGAGTGGCCAGACGGAAGCCACATGACAGCCCGCTTGGAGTTTGTCAAAAGGCACCTAAAGACTCTCAGACCATGAGAAACAAGATTCTCTGGTCTGATGAAACCAAGATTGAACTATTTGGCCTGAATGCCAAGCATCACGTCTGGAGGAAACCTGGCACTATCCCTAAGGTGAGCCATGGTGGTGGCAGCATCATGCTCTGGGTTGTTTTTCAGCGGCAGGGACTGGGAGACTAGTCAGGATCAAGGCAAAGATGAACGGAGCAAAGTACCGAGAGATCCTTGATGAAAACCTGCTCCAGAGCACTCAGGACCTCAGACTGGGGGGAAGGTTCACCTTCCAACAGGACAACGATCCTAAGCACACAGCCAAAACAACGCAGGAGTGGCTTCGGGACAAGTCTCTGAATGTCCTTGAGTGGCCCTGCCAGAGCCCGGACTTGAACCCGATCGAACATCTCTGGAGAGACCTGAAAATAGCTGTGCAGCAACGCTCCCCATCCAACCTGACAGAGCTTGAGAGGATCTGCAGAGAAGAATGGGAGAAACTCCCCAAATACAGGTGTGCCAAGCTTGTAGCGTCATCCCCAAGAAGACTCTAGGCTGTAATCGCTGCAAAAAGTGTTTCAACAAAGTACTGAGTAAAGGGTTTGAATAGTTATGTAAATGTAATAGTTCCGTAATTAGCAAACATTTCTAAAAACCTGTTTTTGCTTTGTCATTATGGGGTATTGTGTGTAGATTGAGGGGGAAAAAATGTGTTTAATCAATTTTAGAATAAGGCTGTAACCTAACAAAATGTGTAAAAAGTAAAGAGATCTGAATACTTTCCCTAAGGCACTGTATACATTTTTATTTAATTTTAATAGCAGGACACTGTAAAGTCCATTATCCCTCAGAAGAGTATGAATTAGGGTGTTTGAGAAGGTTTGAATCATGAGCAACCTGCCTACCTGTTTGAAGTACAATAGGGTGAATAGGCTTTGTGGTGCTCCTGTGAATATCCTTTCTTTTTCGGTGTCAGACAAATGCCTACTTATAATATAATATACAGTGGGGAAAAAAAGTATTTAGTCAGCCACCAATTGTGCAAGTTCTCCCACTTAAAAAGATGAGAGAGGCCTGTAATTTTCATCATAGGTACACGTCAACTATGACAGACAAATTGAGAGAAAAAAATCCAGAAAATCACATTGTAGGATTTTTAATGAATTTATTTGCAAATTATGGTGGAAAATAAGTATTTGGTCACCTACAAACAAGCAAGATTTCTGGCTCTCACAGACCTGTAACTTCTTCTTTAAGAGGCTCCTCTGTCCTCCACTCGTTACCTGTAATAATGGCACCTGTTTGAACTTGTTATCAGTATAAAAGACACCTGTCCGCAACCTCAAACAGTCACACTCCAAACTCCACTATGGCCAAGACCAAAGAGCTGTCAAAGGACACCAGAAACAAAATTGTAGA
>NW_028157694.1:0-57500 GCF_964263955.1 Coregonus lavaretus
CACCATAGTTAGGCTTGAAACCCAGTCAAAAGCCACATCACTATTTAACCAAACCCCACTGGACCTCTATGGGTAAAATAAAAGTATCCAGAAAGAAAATGTAACTACCTGGCATAGTGTGGCTGTAGCTATAGTAACACCCTGGTAAACTTAGCGAGCTGGCTAAATAGCGCAGTCAACATTAGCTATGATCCAACTTTACCTGGCCTGTCATTATGGCGCTAGCCATCTAGCCAGCCAGCCAGTCAACATTAGCTATGATCCAACTTTACCTGGCCTGTCATTATGGCGCTAGCCATCTAGCCAGCCAGCCAGTCAACATTAGCTATGATCCAACTTTACCTGGCCTGTCATTATGGCGCTAGCCATCTAGCCAGCCAGTCAACATTAGCTATGATCCAACTTTACCTGGCCTGTCATTATGGTGCTAGCCATCTAGCCAGCCAGCCAGTCAACATTAGCTATGATCCAACTTTACCTGGCCTGTCATTATGGCGCTAGCCATCTAGCCAGCCAGCCAGTCAACATTAGCTATGATCCAACTTTACCTGGCCTGTCATTATGGCGCTAGCCATCTAGCCAGCCAGCCAGTCAACATTAGCTATGATCCAACTTTACCTGGCCTGTCATTATGATGCTAGCCATCTAGCCAGCCAGCCAGTCAACATTAGCTATGATCCAACTTTACCTGGCCTGTCATTATGGTGCTAGCCATCTAGCCAGCCAGCCAGGCAACATTAGCTATGATCCAACTTTACCTGGCCTGTCATTATGGCGCTAGCCATCTAGCCAGCCAGCCAGTCAACATTAGCTATGATCCAACTTTACCTGGCCTGTCATTATGGTGCTAGCCATCTAGCCAGCCAGCCAGTCAACATTAGCTATGATCCAACTTTACCTGGCCTGTCATTATGGCGCTAGCCATCTAGCCAGCCAGCCAGCCGATCCTATGAGTCATTTGGTTGTATCCTCATGTTCTAACAGTTCACTATCCACTGTATCCAAGTTCAAAAGACAGTTCCTCCGGATGTAGTAGACGGGAACAAGTCAGGGAGTTCTTTCCTCATGTATGTTTCAGCCGTCTTCACAGAGTCAAATGTGCGCTCACCATTCTTGGTTTATGTCCACAAAGTCGTCGGGTAGCAGCAGGCCGTATGCCGAGCCAGCCTGCCGCAGAAGCCTCTTCAGTGGGGAGAAAGCCATCCTCCTCTTGTGTAGTATGGGAGAAACCTTGAAATCTCAAATTCAAGCACTTTTGGAAATTTTCGTGAGAATCTAATTTCTCCTCGAGTTTAGAGATGGCATCTTCCAACTTCTTGTGCTTTTGATCCACTTCCAGGCGGACGTCCAGGATGGCAGCCTGTTGGTCAGCATGGTCTTTTTGTAACTTTGTCACTCGTTCCCTTTGTGACGTTCTGGTCTTCGTGGAGTTTATCAACCAGCACATCAATTTTGCTGAGGCGTTCAGAAAGTGTCTCTTGGATTGTAGTTATACCCTTGTCCATCACCATTCTGAACCATGCTGGTGCTTCTTCTGAGATAACATCCACCGAGGCCGAAGAAGGGCTGTCAGACACTAGTGGTTCTGGGGGGGGGGGGGGGCAGTGCCCCTGTGACAACAAGCTATGATGAATAAATGAAAACCTTTACCAGACGATAACTATTATCCCTCAAATAGAAAAGAGACAATTAGTTAAACAATCACCATCCTCCTGAGTTCACCCTCCCAACCCACCATTATATATATTTATATACACATGTACACACACACACACAACTGTCCAGCTATCAGCTAGCTGGCAATTAGGTGGCCAGCCAGTGAGTAGCTTCTCCCTGCCTCGGTATCACTAACGCTAGCATTCATCTCTAACAATAAACAAGCCAGCAAACGTAATAGTAGCTAAAAATTCCCTGAAGTAATATAAACACCATAGTTAGGCTTGAAACCCAGTCAAAAGCCACATCACTATTTAACCAAACCCCACTGGACCTCTATGGGTAAAATAAAAGTATCCAGAAAGAAAATGTAACTACCTGGCATAGTGTGGCTGTAGCTATAGTAACACCCTGGTAAACTTAGCGAGCTGGCTAAATAGCGCAGTCAACATTAGCTATGATCCAACTTTACCTGGCCTGTCATTATGGCGCTAGCCATCTAGCCAGCCAGCCAGTCAACATTAGCTATGATCCAACTTTACCTGGCCTGTCATTATGGTGCTAGCCATCTAGCCAGCCAGCCAGTCAACATTAGCTATGATCCAACTTTACCTGGCCTGTCATTATGGCGCTAGCCATCTAGCCAGCCAGCCAGTCAACATTAGCTATGATCCAACTTTACCTGGCCTGTCATTATGGTGCTAGCCATCTAGCCAGCCAGCCAGTCAACATTAGCTATGATCCAACTTTACCTGGCCTGTCATTATGGCGCTAGCCATCTAGCCAGCCAGCCAGTCAACATTAGCTATGATCCAACTTTACCTGGCCTGTCATTATGGTGCTAGCCATCTAGCCAGCCAGCCAGTCAACATTAGCTATGATCCAACTTTACCTGGCCTGTCATTATGGCGCTAGCCATCTAGCCAGCCAGCCAGTCAACATTAGCTATGATCCAACTTTACCTGGCCTGTCATTATGGTGCTAGCCATCTAGCCAGCCAGCCAGTCAACATTAGCTATGATCCAACTTTACCTGGCCTGTCATTATGGCGCTAGCCATCTAGCCAGCCAGCCAGTCAACATTAGCTATGATCCAACTTTACCTGGCCTGTCATTATGGTGCTAGCCATCTAGCCAGCCAGCCAGTCAACATTAGCTATGATCCAACTTTACCTGGCCTGTCATTATGGCGCTAGCCATCTAGCCAGCCAGCCAGTCAACATTAGCTATGATCCAACTTTACCTGGCCTGTCATTATGGCGCTAGCCATCTAGCCAGCCAGCCAGTCAACATTAGCTATGATCCAACTTTACCTGGCCTGTCATTATGGCGCTAGCCATCTAGCCAGCCAGCCAGTCAACATTAGCTATGATCCAACTTTACCTGGCCTGTCATTATGGCGCTAGCCATCTAGCCAGCCAGCCAGTCAACATTAGCTATGATCCAACTTTACCTGGCCTGTCATTATGGCGCTAGCCATCTAGCCAGCCAGCCAGTCAACATTAGCTATGATCCAACTTTACCTGGCCTGTCATTATGGTGCTAGCCATCTAGCCAGCCAGCCAGTCAACATTAGCTATGATCCAACTTTACCTGGCCTGTCATTATGGCGCTAGCCATCTAGCCAGCCAGCCAGTCAACATTAGCTATGATCCAACTTTACCTGGCCTGTCATTATGGTGCTAGCCATCTAGCCAGCCAGCCAGTCAACATTAGCTATGATCCAACTTTACCTGGCCTGTCATTATGGTGCTAGCCATCTAGCCAGCCAGCCAGTCAACATTAGCTATGATCCAACTTTACCTGGCCTGTCATTATGGTGCTAGCCATCTAGCCAGCCAGCCAGTCAACATTAGCTATGATCCAACTTTACCTGGCCTGTCATTATGGCGCTAGCCATCTAGCCAGCCAGCCAGTCAACATTAGCTATGATCCAACTTTACCTGGCCTGTCATTATGGCGCTAGCCATCTAGCCAGCCAGCCAGTCAACATTAGCTATGATCCAACTTTACCTGGCCTGTCATTATGGCGCTAGCCATCTAGCCAGCCAGCCAGCCGATCCTATGAGTCATTTGGTTGTATCCTCATGTTCCAACAGTTCACTATCCACTGTATCCAAGTTCAAAAGACAGTTCCTCCTGATGTAGTAGACGGGAACAAGTCAGGGAGTTCTTTCCTCATGTATATTTTAGCCGTCTTCACAGAGTCAAATGTGCGCTCACCATTCTTGGTGTACAGCCACAAAGTCGTCGGGTAGCAGCAGGCCGTATGCCGAGCCAGCCTGCCGCAGAAGCCTCTTCAGTGGGGAGAAAGCCATCCTCCTCTTGTGTAGTATGGGAGAAAGATCCGGAAAGATCATGATTCTGGCATCTCCGTACTTGAGCTCTCCCTTTGCTCGGGCAGCAGAGAGGATGCGGACAGTGTCCAGGTACCGTAGAAATGTAATGACAAATGCCCTGGGTGCAACCTGGCCAGGCAGTCGCCTCCGTAGGGTGCGATGGGCCCTCTCCATTTCCAGTGGGTGCGCGGAAGGGGGTAGATCCAGAATTTTGGGAATCCATTCCTGTAGAAAGGAGATGGCGTCTCGTCCCTCCACGGCCTCCGGGAAACCTTGAAATCTCAAATTCAAGCACTTTTGGAAATTTTCGTAAGAATCTAATTTCTCGAGTTTAGAGATGGCATCTTCCAACTTCTTGTGTTTTTGATCCACTTCCAGGATGGCAGCCTGTTGGTCAGCATGGTCTTTTTGTAACTTTGTCACTCGTTCCCTTTGTGACTTTCTGGTCTTCGTGGAGTTTATCGACCAGCACATCAATTTTGCTGAGGCGTTCAGAAAGTGTCTCTTGGATTTTAGTTATACCCTTGTCCATCACCATTCTGAACCATGCTGGTGCTTCTTCTGAGCTAGCATCCGCCGAGGCCGAAGAAGGGCTGTGAGACACTAGCGGTTCTGGGGGGGGGGGGGCAGTGCCCCTGTGACAACAAGCTTGGACCCCCTTGTGGCCCCTCTAAATGCTGAGTCTGAAATAATTATCACAGAATTAATTTTTTGCGATCATGTTCTTTTTTTATTTATTTTTTTACATCCGTTATTAGACAGTGGCAAAGCGGAACACTAAAGTAACCCAACACATTTTCTAGTGGGACTCCTTTAGGCGGAACACAACAGTATCGTACCACATGGATCTGCACGTTTTTTTCTTTTCAGAAGTTGAAATGGATTTGCAATTCATGCAAGGTTTGACCGGCGCAAACAAGCAATGATTACGTGGAGAGTCTATCAGAAAGCTGTAAAAAGTAATGCAACACTGGTAAATGCCCTAAACAAGGAACACAACAAACAGGTTCAAGAGAATGGGGACTATATTAAAACAATAGGAGAAGTACTACTACTTACAGCCACACAAAACATTGCACAAAGAGGACACGATGAGTCTGCAGAGTCTGATAATAAAGGGAACTTCATGGCAATCCTAGAAACAATAGCTAAGCATGACACAACTGTGGAAAAAAGGTTGACTTCCATTCATAATGCAAAATACACAAGCAAAGGGATTCAGAATGAGGTTCTGAGTTGTTTGGCAGACATGGTTCCAACAGAGATGATAGAAGAAGTGGAAGACAGTGAGGTCTTCAGCATAATGGCAGACGGAAAACAAAAGATGTTAAAACAAAAGGATCAGATATCTCCAGTACTCAGGTACTATTTCAGTGGAGCTGTCCATGAGAGCTGTCTCCACTTTGAATCGGCTGATCCACTAGATGCAGCAGGGCTTACTGACTAAATCATACACATATTAGAAAGTCATGGTCTTGAATACAAAAACAACCTAGTAGGCCAAGCGTATGACGGTGCTTCAGTTATGAGTGGCAGCATTCAGGCGTCCAGGCAACGCATTAAAGAACAAGCAAAGCCTTTTACCTCCACTGCAGTGCACACTGTCTAAACTTAGTTTTAGTGGATACAGTCAAAGCTGTCCCTGAGGTAGGACAGTTCTTCTCCTTACTAGAAAGACTGTATGTCTTCACATCGGGGTCATATGCGCTTCAAAAATGGCTTAGCGTTCAAAGAGAGATGTACCCAGGTGCACCTAGAGAGCTTCAGAGACTAAGTGACACTCGCTGGGCATGTCGATATATGGCTCTACATACTATTATGGATAGATTGCCTGCCGTTAAGCGAGTCCTGCAAGACATAGTCCAAGAACACAACGGTGACAGATCTGTTGAGGCACGAGGTCTGCTTGCACAGATATATTTACAATTCATTGTGTTCCTTGTTCCACTGCATAACGTTTTTGGAGAAGCAACATTTCTATCAGATATGCTACAGTCTTCATCACTTGACCTGTCAAAGGCTGTTGATTTAGTTGAAGCCTTAGTTCAAACTTTGAATGACTACAGGGATGAGTCATTTTTTAGATGACCTATGGAATGAAGTGTTGAACACAGCTGAGCAATGTGATACAGCAATACAGCCCCCTGCAAAACCTTGCCTTGGGAGAGGTGTGCACATTTCATGGGCGGGATCTGTACCCAGGTGTCCCATGGGAAAAAACAGTGTCTTGACCATTAGACCAAGAGGTAATGCCCTCTTGACCTGAGGGTGACACTGATTTTGAAGTTGAAGGCAGGACTACCTCATTACCAGATCAGGAGACAGACTCATGTTTTCTCCACACATGGGATAGTGTAAAAGGAACTTTGCCTATGAAGCCCATGCTAGAAGTGTTAGGAGGTGGAAGTTAGAGAATTAGTCCAGTAACTGAAAGGTCACTGGTTTGAGTCCTGAGCCAGACAACAAAACGTGTGATTTGATCTGAACTGGCAGATCTGTGACCAAACCCTTTCAGAAAGACAAATTCCCTTTGTTCTCTGTAACATGGACTAATAAAGTTGTACTGTACTGTACTGTGCTGCACTTTATTGAACAGAACCTGAGAGTCCAGCATGTCAGGGGATGGGGTGGGGGGTGGGGGGTGAGAGCAGCAGTGGGGGATGGGTAGCTAGTCCTTGATTGGCTGTAGACCTGGGAGCCACAACTGCCAAGAGAAATTCAATGATATAATAGAATTATGAAATAGGCTGAATCAGATTGTGTTTACATATGTTTAAGACTCACACTTACCTCAGCCTGTTTCTTCCACTTCATGATCTGGGTATCATTGCCGACCCTCAACCTGTTAACATGTCCTCTAGTGGCATCAGAACATAGGCAGATGGCCATGGAGTTCAGAGTGAAGAATATCTTCTCACAGCATCCTCCCCTCCACAGCTCCATCTCCAGGCATGTTGGTACAAACTTCATTATATTTTGCCTGCTGGTGAACAAGGCCATTGACAGCACCATCCATGTCCCTCTGTCAAGGAGGTCCTGCTTCTTACGTTGAAAGTCGTCTCTGAAAAGAGGAGACATTAGAAGGTTTCTTCTCTTAGTTTTGTCTTTTGTCTCGGACAAGGCTTACATGTCAGAGGCGTACTTACTTTACTAATTTACTTGTAGAAACGGTACAACTATATACAACATGTCAATTGTGAAATGATTGATATTGTACATCTAGTGTGAACATGATATTGGGTTAGTCCTCACCTTGTGGTGATTTCTCTACCTTTGATGACGTCTACTTTGAGGTTTCTGGCCTGGGGAAGGGTTGCCCTCTAACAGGTGGTCATCAAAGGTGCCTTCTCCTCTGCCCCACGCCAGAGTCTCACTCCAGGAAAAGGTCTGAAAGACCTCTGTCTCCACCGGTTGGGACAAGGGACCATCTTTTTCCTGCACTAACTCCTTTTCTCTGAAAGTACTTAGAAATCACACAAACCTATGATCCTACATTGTAGATTTATGGTATGGCATATCAACCGAATTATAATCTCAAGTCTAAAAAAACAATCACTCTTATCACATTCTTCTACTACCTTACCTCTTTATGATGTCCTCTTTGTACTTCTTCACGTGTGACCTCATAAACAAAGCATGGAGGTATTGATGGCAATCCAGGTAATATCTGGCCCTGGCAAGGGGACCAGACCCATAGACTGGAGGTGTCCTCTTCACCAGTGGCGGCTCCTGAAAAAATTCTCAGGAGGGGCAATTTTTCTGATGATTTAGGTGACCTACACACATTTAAAAAAAGATATGTCCAGCAACAACATGAAGACAGGGGCAGCATATAAGTCAATACCAGAAGCATTTAATGACTGATCTGGGGAGATGGATTCCAGTTTCTGTGACAGATTATAAATAATCTCTGATGCCTTTGTTATATTAGCTTTTGGTTGAATGTACTGTCGTAGTAAATATATAATGTTATAGCTTGGTCTGACTAAAATCTTGTGCATGACCCATTTTGTGTTCAGTTCTTCCAACTCACGAGTTCTTGCTCTGAGGACACACACACACACACACACACACACACACATCATCACTGATAACACACACACACACACACACACATCATCACTGTTAAACACACACACACACACACACAAAAATCCCCTCTCTTTAGGCTGAACATTTGAAGACAGAGAACCCGACTCAGAGCCAATGCAACAGTGGAGGGGACCTCGCCCAACTCATCAGGACCAATCAGAAGATCAGAACTACTAGATTCAATTCAACCTACATCATTTATTGTATAAAATGTCTGCACACAATGTTTTCGGGGCTCTCTTCTCCCTAAGAGTTTGACGAACGAGTCCGTGCACGCGATTCCAGATATCTTTACCTCTGAATAAACTGCCTTTATTATACCATATCCACCCTGTCCAAAGTCTCTACTTGGTCTCAGTTCTCCAGTAAACTTGTGATTATTGTCATAGTAAAAATAATTTGTTATAGATTGGTCTGACTAAAAATGTTCTGTAAGACCCATTTGGAGCCTGTTTTCAATAAATGCTGTGCCAGGTCAGAGAGCAAAAGGTCAGAGAACAAAAGGACAGAGAAAACCTTATCTTATCACCAAATGGCCTAGGAATGTGATAATAGACAACACCCCCACCTCCGGCCATAAACAACAGATACTCCTCAGGAGTTCTCTGGACACAAACAGACATCTCAATGTGGACGCACACTCATTCTCAACTCCCCTCTACTGGTCGGGTGCCAAGGGCAGCCCTGCCGTGCACCAATGGGGCTTCTGCTATGGACAGAGCAGACCCGCCTCCTACGCCTCGGGAACCAATCAAGGGACTAGAAGAAGGACCCCTTTTCTTTATGTTGCATTGTATAAAGTAATGCTAAAAACTCTGTTTTTGATCCCTTCTCAACTGTTCTCCATAAGAGGCAATTGAATGGGTCCATGCATGTAGCTTGAGCAGATACCAGCTATCTCTGTGTTTAATAAACTGCCTTTTTGCTTAAACATATTCCTCTCCGTTTAGCGTCGTTGGTATTGTACTTCCTCTCCTTATGATTACACCAACATTATCAACAGTACACAACGGTAACAAACAATTGGGGGAACTCACGGGGCAGATAGTAAGGTCGCAATGACACAGAAAGCAGTTCAATGTCGGGGTACAGAGTCGCTCTCTTACCAGGATCGCGGTCCGCTCTGACCAGGGTGAAGCCTGTCTCCCAGCTGTATTGGATTCCGCTGCCAGCAGCGTTTTCATTATTTAGTCTGTTCGTAGCGGGTATGTACACGATCAACAAGATCAGTCCAAAACCAACCACTGGAAATCCATGGTTGGCAGAATGTTTGTAAACTAAGTCTACAAATTAAAAACATAAAATAACGCCACACTGCAGGTCACAACAGAGACGCTGCTAGTCGCTATTGTCTTAGTTACGTTCATGGTTACGTCACGTATGACGAAAGCGCGTAAGTGCAAGCACACAGACACCAATAGAGAATGTATTGAAAGCTTTGAAATTTGAAAAAAATAGATTTTACATGACAGGCTATGAGAGACTTCTGGGCGATTTTCAACCTGACTGAAATCGCCCCAAAAACGGGCGGGGCCATTTGAAGCACGACTTTAGCCTGATTTGACATTTAGTGGCTGGCAGATCAGACGTGAACACTGATAACTACTGTTGCCGTGATATAATTGATTAGAAAAAAAATACCTTCCTTTTCCCGTTTGGCAGTGCGTCGCCCATATCGCCCTAATGAACAGGCCGTCCCTGCTCTTCACCTCGGGGACAGGGGACTTTGTTGGTCTTAAAGTCAATAAAGTTATGCGCCACATTCTGTGTTTACTGATGGCTGTAATGATCTGCGAAATGTTGATTGGTTGACACCTGTAGTGGGGTGTCAACCAATCAACATTTCGTAGATCATTACATTAGATATATTGTTGTTTTTACTGAACTATCCCAATCATAAATGGAATGTTAGTGTCACGGATCCCCCTGGTACCGCTGCTCAATCAGTTCACGGAGGTCTACGTCACCGGCTTTCTAGGCGCCACTGACATGGATCATTACCACCAAACCCGGACTGTCTTGTCTAATTACCACACCTGGTTCCCATTCCCCCTGATTAGTATGTGTATATATGTGCCCTCTGTTCCCCATTGTCCTTGTCCATTATTGTCCCCATGTCCGTTGGTCTCCTGAGTACCGTGTATTGTGCTCTTGTTATTACGGGTCTCGTCCCGTGTATTATATAGAGGTTTACAGCTCTCTCCTTTGTTTGGGTTACAGCCCTGTGTTATATATATATATATATATATATATATATATATATATATATATATATATATATATGTACGTGTTTGGGTTACATCCCTGTTTTATATATATATATATATATATATATATATATATATATATATATATATATATATATATATAAATACATGTTTGGGTTACAGCCCTGTGTTATATATATATATATATATATATATATATATATATATATATATATATATACGTGTTTGGGTTACAGCCCTGTGTTATATATATATATATATATATATATATATATATATATATATATATATATATACGTGTTTGGGTTACAGCCCTGTGTTATATATATATATATATATATATATATATACGTGTTTGGGTTACAGCCCTGTGTTATATATATATATATATATATATATATATATATATATATATATATATACGTGTTTTGGTTACAGCCCTGTGTTATATATATATATATATATATATATATATATATATATATATATATATATATATATATATATATATATATACATGTTTGGGTTACAGCCCTGTGTTATATATATATATATATATATATATATATATATGTATATATATATATACGTGTTTGGGTTACAGCCCTGTGTTATATATATATATATATATATATATATATATATATATATATATATATATATATTGTTGTTCATGATGTACGTGTTTGGGTTACAGCCCTGTGTTATATATATATATATATATATATATATATATATACGTGTTTGGGTTACAGCCCTGTGTTATATATATATATATATATATATATATATATATATATATATATATATATATATATATATATATATATTGTTGTTCATGATGAACCTTGTGTTGGGTGGAGTAATAAAACCCCTAATACGTCCTGAACCTGTCACCTGTCATTATACAACATGGCAGGACAGGATACAGTGTGGGTCTTTATCCTAATGTTTCATAGGACAGGATACAGTGTGGGTCTTTATTTTAATCTTTCATAGAACAGGATAAAGTGTGGGTCTTTATCCTAATGTTTCATAGGACAGGCTACAGTGTGGGTCTTTATCCTAATGTTTCATAGGACAGGATACAGTCTGGGTCTTTATTCTACTGTTTCATAGGACAGGATAAAGTGTGGGTCTTTATCCTAATGTTTCATAGGACAAGATAAAGTGTGGGTCTTTATTTTAATGTTTCATAGGACAGGATACAGTGTGGGTCTTTATCCTAATGTTTCATAGGACAGGATAAAGTGTGGGTCTTTATCCTAATGTTTCATAGGACAGGATAAAGTGTGGGTCTTTATTTTAATGTTTCATAGGACAGGATACAGTGTGGGTCTTTATTTTAATGTTTCATAGGACAGGATACAGTGTGGGTCTTTATTCTAATGTTTCATAGGACAGGATAAAGTGTGGGTCTTTATCCTAATGTTTCATAGGATAGGATACAGTGTGGGTCTTTATTCTACTGTTTCACAGGACAGGATACAGTGTGGGTCTTTATTCTACTGTTTCATAGGACAGGATACAGTGTGGGTCTTTATCCTAATATTTCATAGGACAGGATACAGTGTGGGTCTTTATCCTAATGTTTCATAGGACAGGATACAGTGTGGGTCTTTATCCTAATGTTTCATAGGACAGGATACAGTGTGGGTCTTTATCCTAATGTTTCATAGGACAGGATACAGTGTGGGTCTTTATCCTAATGTTTCATAGGACAGGGTACAGTGTGGGTCTTTATCCTAATGTTTCATAGGACAGGATACAGTTTGGGTCTTTATCCTAATGTTTCATAGGACAGGATACAGTGTGGGTCTTTATCCTAATGTTTCATAGGACAGGATACAGTGTGGGTCTTTATTTTAATGTTTCATAGGACAGGATACAGTGTGGGTCTTTATTCTAATGTTTCATAGGACAGGATACAGTGTGGGTCTTTATTTTAATGTTTCATAAGACAGGATACAGTGTGGGTCTTTATTCTATAATATGTTGACCGTTATTGTAGATGTTGCTAATCAGGCGATGGTTGTTATGGTGGCGTCTCACAGAGAGGAATGTGTCAGTTTTGATTGAAGAGAAGGAGTGTGACGTAGACCCCAGAAGTCTACAGGGATGGAGTCCATCTACACTACTAACTATAGCAGGACACCATCAGTAAGAATGGAAGTGATGTAGTCCATCTACACTACTAACTATAGCAGGACACCATCAGTAAGAATGGAAGGGATGGAGTCCATCTACACTACTAACTATAGCAGGACACCATCAGTAAGAATGGAAGGGATGGAGTCCATCTACACTACTAACTATAGCAGGACACCATCAGTAAGAATGGAAGGGCTGGAGTCCATCTACACTACTAACTATAGCAGGACACCATCAGTAAGAATGGAAGGGATGGAGTCCATCTACACTACTAACTATAGCAGGACACCATCAGTAAGAATGGAAGGGATGGAGTCCATCTACACTACTAACTATAGCAGGACACCATCAGTAAGAATGGAAGGGATGGAGTCCATCTACACTACTAACTATAGCAGGACACCATCAGTAAGAATGGAAGGGATGGAGTCCATCTACACTACTAACTATAGCAGGACACCATCAGTAAGAATGGAAGGGATGGAGTCCATCTACACTACTAACTATAGCAGGACACCATCAGTAAGAATGGAAGGGATGGAGTCCATCTACACTACTAACTATAGCAGGACACCATCAGTAAGAATGGATGGGATGGAGTCCATCTACAATACTAACTATAGCAGGACACCATCAGGAAGAATGGAAGGGATGGAGTCCATCTACACTACTAACTATAGCAGGACACCATCAGGAAGAATGGAAGGGATGGAGTCCATCTACACTACTAACTATAGCAGGACACCATCAGTAAGAATGGAAGGGATGGAGTCCATCTACACTACTAACTATAGCAGGACACCATCAGGAAGAATGGAAGGGATGGAGTCCATCTACACTACTAACTATAGCAGGACACCATCAGGAAGAATGGAAGGGATGGAGTCCATCTACACTACTAACTATAGCAGGACACCATCAGTAAGAATGGAAGGGATGGAGTCCATCTACACTACTAACTATAGCAGGACACCATCAGTAAGAATGGAAGGGATGGAGTCCATCTACACTACTAACTATAGCAGGACACCATCAGTAAGAATGGATGGGATGGAGTCCATCTACAATACTAACTATAGCAGGACACCATCAGGAAGAATGGAAGGGATGGAGTCCATCTACACTACTAACTATAGCAGGACACCATCAGTAAGAATGGAAGGGATGGAGTACATCTACACTACTAACTATAGCAGGACACCATCAGTAAGAATGGAAGGGATGGAGTCCATCTACACTACTAACTATAGCAGGACACCATCAGTAAGAATGGAAGGGATGGAGTCCATCTACACTACTAACTATAGCAGGACACCATCAGTAGGAATGGAAGGGATGGAGTCCATCTACACTACTAACTATAGCAGGACACCATCAGTAAGAATGGAAGGGATGGAGTCCATCTACACTACTAACTATAGCAGGACACCATCAGGAAGAATGGAAGGGATGGAGTCCATCTACACTACTAACTATAGCAGGACACCATCAGTAAGAATGGAAGGGATGGAGTCCATCTACACTACTAACTATAGCAGGACACCATCAGTAGGAATGGAAGGGATGGAGTCCATCTACACTACTAACTATAGCAGGACACCATCAGTAGGAATGGAAGGGATGGAGTCCATCTACACTACTAACTATAGCAGGACACCATCAGTAAGAATGGAAGGGATGGAGTCCATCTACACTACTAACTATATCAGGACACCATCAGTAAGAATGGAAGGGATGGAGTCCATCTACACTACTAACTATAGCAGGACACCATCAGTAAGAATGGAAGGGATGGAGTCCATCTACACTACTAACTATAGCAGGACACCATCAGTAAGAATGGAAGGGATGGAGTCCATCTACACTACTAACTATAGCAGGACACCATCAGTAAGAATGGAAGGGATGGAGTCCATCTACACTACTAACTATAGCAGGACACCATCAGTAAGAATGGAAGGGATGGAGTCCATCTACACTACTAACTATAGCAGGACACCATCAGTAAGAATGGAAGGTCCTCATTTGGGTACTGGTCACAGGAGGAGCAAGGAAGGCTGCCTTTCTAATGACTTCTGTAGTCTACTTCACACTCCTCTTACACATACAGAGAGAAAAGCAACATGGCTGCTGTTTAAATGAACTGTAGAGTACTATTAAAAACAATCAGGGTGAATACCAAGGATAGAGGACATAACCAGAAACTATTATCTACAAACTACAATATACTGCAACTGATGTCATAACAACCAGTACACCACTAAATGAAGTATAAAACAGGAGACTGTGAGCATAGACCCAACTCCAGCAGATGATGCCAAATGTAGTTCAGGTGGTCTGCAGGAGGTTCAGGTGACAGGAGGTGTCCTCAGACTCACAAGCATCTAAAGGATGATTTAACACTTCAGTGTAGCGTGTAGAGGTACAAGAGAACAAGGATTGAGAACACAACCACTAAACACTAAACACTAAACAACTAAACTAAACACTGGCCTATATACACACACACAATGGCTGGGAGTCCCAGAGAAGAGGTTAGAAGTATAAAACAGGAGACCGTCAGCAGAGACCCAACTCCAGCAGATGATGCCAAATGTAGTTCAGGTGGTCTGCAGAGACCCAACTACAGCAGATGATGCCAAATGTAGTTCAGGTGGTCTGCAGAGACCCAACTACAGCAGATGATGCCAAATGTAGTTCAGGTGGTCTGCAGAGACCCAACTACAGCAGATGATGCCAAATGTAGTTCAGGTGGTCTGCAGAGACCCAACTCCAGCAGATGATGCCAAATGTAGTTCAGGTGGTCTGCAGAGACCCAACTACAGCAGATGATGCCAAATGTAGTTCAGGTGGTCTGCAGAGACCCAACTCCAGCAGATGATGCCAAAAGTAGTTCAGGTGGTCTGCAGAGACCCAACTCCAGCAGATGATGCCAAATGTAGTTCAGGTGGTCTGCAGGAGGTTCAGGTGACAGGATGTGTCCTCAGACTCACAAGCATCTAAAGGATGATTTAACACTTCAGTGTAGCGTGTAGAGGTACAAGAGAACAAGGATTGAGAACACAACCATAAACTTTAAACTAAACACTGGCCTATATATACACACACAATGGCTGGGAGTCCCAGAGAAGAGGTTAGAAAACAACTGATGTTGTAGATTCTCAGAAACTGCTGAGGCCTCTTCTGATCCTGGAAAGGGTAGAAGCTGCTCTTGCAGGGCTCGAGAGAAGAGTCAGTCATATTTCCATAAAATGGAAAACAAAGCCTGTAATTACAAAAATATTGTGAATTCAATAAAATGTGAGATTAAACCTTACACACTTTTGCAATTACTCAGGAGGAAGATATAGCTGAGAAACATCATGCGTAGGGACATCAGTCTGCACAAGTCCTTCGAGGACCTTAAGAAAGTGGGTCATGCTGTGTGCGAGGATCACTTGGAAGAGTGTTTTATTCTGATTAAGGTCCAGCTACTATCTCTGTCAATAAAAATACATGTAAGTCACATGATACTTTTCTGGTAAGAATGTCTCTTTCAACAGTGTTCATGGAAGACCCTGTCCTCCGAGGCAGCACCTACCAGAATAAATAGCAGGAATCCACCCCCTCAATCTGCAACAGATGCACGGCGTTGTAGAAAAAGAAGTAAGCCAACTACAAAGTTCGTAGCAATTAAAGATGCATCGTTATTGTTTTATATCAACGCAACAGGTTTAAAGTCTTGAATTGTCTATTTTTGAAGGAGAGGACAGGGAAGCAGATGGAGGAGTTTTAGGTGAGAAAGACAGAGAGAACAAGAGAGTGAAGGAGAGCGTAGACCCAGCTCCAGCAGAGACCCAGCTCCAGCAGAGACCCAGCTCCAGCAGAGACCCAGCTCCAGCAGAGACCCAGCTCCAGCAGAGACCCAGCTCCAGCAGAGGAAGCAGCAGATGCTGAATTTAGTTCAACAGTCTGCAGGAAGGGGTCTGTCAGGTGACAGAGGTGGCAGGAGGCATCCTCACAAGCATACAGGAGGAGGCTCAGGTGACAGAAGGAGGCGTCCTCACAAGCATACAGGAGGAGGCTCAGATGACAGAAGTAGGCGTCCTCACAAGCATACAGGAGGAGGCTCAGATGACAGAAGGAGGCATCCTCACAAGCATACAGGAGGAGCCTCAGGTGTCAAAGTCAAATCTCATACAGATGTTTGGTTTTCTAAGTGAATACAACTCCTGGAAAAGAAGCTGTCAAAATCACAAAACAACTGCAGGCAAATGCAAACCAGGCATGCCGCAAAACTAAAAGCAATCAAAACCAAGTACGTCGTCATCTTAGAGATTGGAATAACACATATGTTGACTTCTAATAGACAACATTAGGATTGATTATACAATGATATGGTGATTTCATCATGCATCTATCCTCTTTATAATGTGTAGAACACAACAAGATCCAATGTTGGAGGCCATGGAGTCACTACCTCCACATCTAAAGGACTTCTTCAAACTACAGTGTTGGAGGCCATGGAGTCACTACCTCCACATCTAAAGGACTTCTTCAAACTACAGTGTTGGAGGCCATGGAGTCACTACCTCCACATCTAAAGGACTTCTTCAAACGACAGTGTTGAAGGCCATGGAGTCACTACCTCCACATCTAAAGGACTTCTTCAAACTACAGTGTTGGAGGCCATGGAGTCATTACCTCCACATCTAAAGGACTTCTTTAAAATACAGTGTTGGAGGCCATGGAGTCACTACCTCCACATCTAAAGGACTTCTTCAAACTACAGTGTTGGAGGCCATGGAGTCATTACCTCCACATCTAAAGGACTTCTTCAAACTACAGTGTTGGAGGCCATGGAGTCACTACCTCCACATCTAAAGGACTTCTTTAAACTACAGTGTTGGAGGCCATGGAGTCACTACCTCCACATCTAAATGACTTCTTCAAACTACAGTGTTGGAGGCCATGGAGTCACTACCTCCACATCTAAAGGACTTCTTCAAACGACAGTGTTGAAGGCCATGGAGTCACTACCTCCACATCTAAAGGACTTCTTCAAACTACAGTGTTGGAGGCCATGGAGTCATTACCTCCACATCTAAAGGACTTATTTAAACTACAGTGTTGGAGGCCATGGAGTCACTACCTCCACATCTAAATGACTTCTTCAAACTACAGTGTTGGAGGCCATGGAGTCACTACCTCCACATCTAAAGGACTTCTTCAAACTACAGTGTTGAAGGCCATGGAGTCACTACCTCCACATCTAAAGGACTTCTTCAAACTACAATGTTGGAGGCCATGGAGTCATTACCTCCACATCTAAAGGACTTCTTCAAACTACAGTGTTGGAGGCCATGGAGTCACTACCTCCACATCTAAAGGACTTCTTCAAACTACAGTGTTGGAGGCCATGGAGTCACTACCTCCACATCTAAAGGACTTCTTCAAACTACAGTGTTGGAGGCCATGGAGTCATTACCTCCACATCTAAAGGACTTCTTTAAACTACAGTGTTGGAGGCCATGGAGTCACTACCTCCACATCTAAAGGACTTCTTCAAACTACAGTGTTGGAGGTCATGGAGTCACTACCTCCACATCTAAAGGACTTCTTCAAACTACAGTGTTGGAGGCCATGGAGTCATTACCTCCACATCTAAAGGACTTCTTTAAACTACAGTGTTGGAGGCCATGGAGTCACTACCTCCACATCTAAAGGACTTCTTTAAACTACAGTGTTGGAGGCCATGGAGTCACTACCTCCACATCTAAAGGACTTCTTCAAACTACAGTGTTGGAGGCCATGGAGTCACTACCTCCACATCTAAAGGACTTCTTTAAACTACAGTGTTGGAGGCCATAGAGTCACTACCTCCACATCTAAAGGACTTCTTCAAACTACAGTGTTGGAGGCCATGGAGTCATTACCTCCACATCTAAAGGACTTCTTCAAACTACAGTGTTGGAGGCCATGGAGTCACTACCTCCACATCTAAAGGTCTTCTTCAAACTACAGTGTTGGAGGCTATGGAGTCACTACCTCCACATCTAAATGACTTCTTCAAACTACAGTGTTGGAGGCCATGGAGTCACTACCTCCACATCTAAAGGACTTCTTCAAACTACAGTGTTGGAGGCCATGGAGTCATTACCTCCACATCTAAAGGACTTCTTTAAAATACAGTGTTGGAGGCCATGGAGTCACTACCTCCACATCTAAAGGACTTCTTCAAACTACAGTGTTGGAGGCCATGGAGTCATTACCTTCACATCTAAATGACTTCTTCAAACTACAGTTTTGGAGGCCATGGAGTCATTACCTCCACATCTAAAGGACTTCTTTAAACTACAGTGTTGGAGGCCATGGAGTCACTACCTCCACATCTAAAGGACTTCTTCAAACTACAGTGTTGGAGGCCATGGAGTCATTACCTTCACATCTAAATGACTTCTTCAAACTACAGTTTTGGAGGCCATGGAGTCATTACCTCCACATCTATAGGAATTCTTTAAACTACAGTGTTGGAGGCCATGGAGTCACTACCTCCACATCTAAAGGACTTCTTCAAACTACAGTGTTGGAGGCCATGGAGTCACTACCTCCACATCTAAAGGACTTCTTCAAACTACAGTGTTGGAGGCCATGGAGTCACTACCTCCACATCTAAAGGACTTCTTTAAACTACAGTGTTGGAGGCCATGGAGTCACTACCTCCACATCTAAATGACTTCTTCAAACTACAGTGTTGGAGGCCATGTAGTCACTACCTCCACATCTAAAGGACTTCTTTAAACTACAGTGTTGGAGGCCATGCAGTCACTACCTCCACATCTAAATGACTTCTTCAAACTACAGTGTTGGAGGCCATGTAGTCACTACCTCCACATCTAAAGGACTTCTTTAAACTACAGTGTTGGAGGCCATGTAGTCACTACCTCCACATCTAAAGGACTTCTTTAAACTACAGTGTTGGAGGCCATGGAGTCACTACCTCCACATCTAAAGGACTTCTTCAAACTACAGTGTTGGAGGCCATGTAGTCACTACCTCCACATCTAAAGGACTTCTTTAAACTACAGTGTTGGAGGCCATGGAGTCACTACCTCCACATCTAAATGACTTCTTCAAACTACAGTGTTGGAGGCCATGTAGTCACTACCTCCACATCTAAAGGACTTCTTTAAACTACAGTGTTGGAGGCCATGCAGTCACTACCTCCACATCTAAATGACTTCTTCAAACTACAGTGTTGGAGGCCATGGAGTCACTACCTCCACATCTAAAGGTCTTCTTCCAACTTCAGTGTTGGAGGCCATGGAGTCACTACCTCCACATCTAAAGGACTTCTTCAAACTACAGTGTTGGAGGCCATGGAGTCATTACCTCCACATCTAAAGGACTTCTTTAAACTACAGTGTTGGAGGCCATGGAGTCACTACCTCCACATCTAAAGGACTTCTTCAAACTACAGTGTTGGAGGCCATGGAGTCACTACCTCCACATCTAAAGGATTTCTTCAAACTACAGTGTTGGAGGCCATAGAGTCACTACCTCCACATCTAAAGGACTTCTTTAAACTACAGTGTTGGAGGCCATGGAGTCACTACCTCCACATCTAAAGGACTTCTTCAAACTACAGTGTTGAAGGCCATGGAGTCACTACCTCCACATCTAAAGGACTTCTTCAAACTACAGTGTTGGAGGCCATGGAGTCACTACCTCCACATCTAAAGGACTTCTTCAAACTACAATGTTGGAGGCCATAGAGTCATTACCTCCACATCTAAAGGACTTCTTCAAACTACAGTGTTGGGGGCCATGGAGTCACTACCTCCACATCTAAAGGACTTCTTTAAACTACAGTGTTGGAGGCCATGGAGTCATTACCTCCACATCTAAATGACTTCTTCAAACTACAGTGTTGGAGGCCATGGAGTCACTACCTCCACATCTAAAGGACTTCTTCAAACTACAGTGTTGGAGGCCATGGAGTCACTACCTCCACATCTAAATGACTTCTTCAAACTACAGTGTTGGAGGCCATGGAGTCACTACCTCCACATCTAAAGGACTTCTTCAAACTACAGTGTTGGAGGCCATGGAGTCACTACCTCCACATCTAAAGGACTTCTTTAAACTACAGTGTTGGAGGCCATGGAGTCACTACCTCCACATCTAAAGGACTTCTTTAAACTACAGTGTTGGAGGCCATAGAGTCACTACCTCCACATCTAAAGGACTTCTTTAAACTACAGTGCAGTGTGTAGAGAAATAAGAGAGGGCGGAGGTTCTCTGTGGAGATAAAACAACTTGGAATACAGCTGTACCAACACAGTCCTTCCACTTACAGATTTCAGTGTAAAAATATTCTCCTGCCATCCCTGAGTACCCCCATCGCTACCTTCCCCGCACCATCGGTTTCTTTTCTGTAGGAATAAATACTGCATTTTGCTCTTACAAGAGGATTCATTTGTTGGACTGCATGTTTTCATAAATTATGTAAAAGATGGTGTTAATTATTATTTTATTTTGAAGCCCGGATTCCTCAACTGTGTCATGGAGAAGATGGAACTGCTGGTCTGACATATGAGCACAACAGAAAGAAATGTGTCTCTAATGTTTGATGAAATGGCAATAAAAAAACATCTAGATTACAATCACCAAAGGGCTTAACCATCAAGGGAGATATCTGTTGCCAATCAGGCAATGGTTGTTATGGTTAGGAGTGTCACATCGAAATGGAAACTATCAGACAATACATGACTACTGTTTAACTTTTCTAAAATTCCACTCCCTAATAAGACACTTAATTTACTTACTTCTGCCTTGTTTACGTCTCCCACACAGGGATTTGGCTATTTCCTGGCTAAATAGGACTCACTGTAAGTAACAATGTCTATATACAATAGTCCAGTTTGATCATAGGACTGACTAAGTAACAATGTCTATATACAATAGTCCAGTTTGATCATAGGACTGACTAAGTAACAATGTCTATATACAATAGTCCAGTCTCATCACTCTGTAGCTCAATTGGTAGAGCATGGAGCTTGTAACGCCAGGGTAGTGGGTTCGATCCCCGGGACCACCCATACGTAAAAATGTATGCACACATGACTGTAAGTCGCTTTGGATAAAAGCGTCTGCTAAATGGCATATTATTATTATATTATTACTACAATATATTCTGAATTTACAGTAATTACTTTAAATGTGACAGGTCATCAATGTTGTGTGTGACCAGTCACCCTGTAATATGAAGTCCATGAAACTCCTTGGAGCCAGTCTAAATGCTGAGGACCACACTGACGGGGCACACTGAAACTCCTTGGAGCCAGTCTAAATGCTGAGGACCACACTGACGGGGCACACTGAAACTCCTTGGAGCCAGTCTAAATGCTGAGGACCACACTGACGGGACACACTGAAACTCCTTGGAGCCAGTCTAAATGCTGAGGACCACACTGACGGGGCACACTGAAACTCCTTGGAGCCAGTCTAAATGCTGAGGACCACACTGACGGGGCACACTGAAACTCCTTGGAGCCAGTCTAAATGCTGAGGACCACACTGACGGGACACACTGAAACTCCTTGGAGCCAGTCTAAATGCTGAGGACCACACTGACGGGGCACACTGAAACTCCTTGGAGCCAGTCTAAATGCTGCGGACCACACTGACGGGGCACACTGAAACTCCTTGGAGCCAGTCTAAATGCTGAGGACCACACTGACGGGGCACACTGAAACTCCTTGGAGCCAGTCTAAATGCTGAGGACCACACTGACGGGACACACTGAAACTCCTTGGAGCCAGTCTAAATGCTGAGGACCACACTGACGGGGCACACTGAAACTCCTTGGAGCCAGTCTAAATGCTGAGGACCACACTGACGGGGCACACTGAAACTCCTTGGAGCCAGTCTAAATGCTGAGGACCACACTGACGGGACACACTGAAACTCCTTGGAGCCATTCTAAATGCTGAGGACCACACTGACGGGGCACACTGAAACTCCTTGGAGCCAGTCTAAATGCTGAGGACCACACTGACGGGACACACTGAAACTCCTTGGAGCCAGTCTAAATGCTGAGGACCACACTGACGGGGCGCACTGAAACTCCTTGGAGCCAGTCTAAATGCTGAGGACCACACTGACGGGGCACACTGAAACTCCTTGGAGCCAGTCTAAATGCTGAGGACCACACTGACGGGGCACACTGAAACTCCTTGGAGCCAGTCTAAATGCTGAGGACCACACTGACGGGGCACACTGAAACTCCTTGGAGCCAGTCTAAATGCTGAGGACCACACTGACGGGGCACACTGAAACTCCTTGGAGCCAGTCTAAATGCTGAGGACCACACTGACGGGGCACACTGAAACTCCTTGGAGCCAGTCTAAATGCTGAGGACCACACTGACGGGGCACACTGAAACTCCTTGGAGCCAGTCTAAATGCTGAGGACCACACTGATGGGACACACTGAAACTCCTTGGAGCCAGTCTAAATGCTGAGGACCACACTGACGGGGCACACTGAAACTCCTTGGAGCCACTCTAAATGCTGAGGACCAGGGGCGGTGTGTTCATTAGGGCGATATGGGCGACGCACTGCCAAACGGGAAAAGGAAGGGATTTTTTTTCTAATCAATTATATCACGGCAACAGTAGTTATCAGTGTTCTAATCTAGACGTCTGATCTGCCACTAAATGTCCAATTAGGCTAAAGTCGTGCTTCAAATGGCCCCGACCCTTTTGGGGCGATTTCAGTCAGGTTGAAAATCGCCCCAGAAGTCTCTCATAGCCTGTCATGTAAAATCTTTTTTTTTCAAATATCAGAGCTTTCAATACAATCTCTATGGGTTTCTGAGGGCTTGCACTTACGCGCTTTCGTCATACGTAACATAACCATGAACGTAACTAAGAAAAGAGCGGGTAGCAGCGTCAATCAATTCACGTACTACTATCAAGATGGCTAGGCTTCAGTGCAACTCGATTGTCTCTTTGAAAGAAGTTCACATCAAAGACCATTCAAAACGAGCTACTGGAGTGTATGCTAGCGGTCATGAGGGAACATATTGTGGAGGAGGTGAAGTCGGCGAACTTCGTAGCTATCCAAGCTGACGAGACCACGGACGTTTCTACACAGACACAGCTGGTGCTTGTGCTGAGGTACATAGATAGCAACCACAAAGTGCAGGAGCGCTTTTTTTAGTTCCTTCCCATCTCGGAATCAACCTCAGTCTCAATCGCCAGTGTGCTTTTGGAGAGACTGAACGGTCTTTTTGCCGACGACGAGAAAGTCAAACTGTGGTGCACTGGCACTGTACCAGGTTCTCATGAGCTACAACCTCCAGGAGACGTTCTCTGAGACTGTGACTCTGTTGAACATCCTCATAACTACTCCCATGACAACAGCTGAAGTTGAGAGATGTTTCTCAACTTTGACACGAGTTAAGACATTCCTGCGAAATTCAATGGGCCAGGAACGTCTGAATGCACTGGCCATGCTTTCCATGGAGAGGGAACTAGTCCTCAGCATGCCTGATTTCAATGAGAAAGTCATTGACCGCTTTGCTGCATTGAAAGAGAGAAGAGGACAGTTTCAGTACAAGTAATGTAGCCTCTCTCTCTCTTTGTCCCTCCCTGTATGTCTCTTTAACACACACACGCCCAAATCAGTTCACAGTTGATGTTGTTTAAAATAGTTATTTTTCATTTTTAAAAAAGTAAAAAAAAAAAAATAATCTGTTCATGTTCATTTTTACAGATCTATACAATTAGCCAGAATATGGTTGTTCATATTTACAAATCTATACAATTGGCTAGAATATGGTTGTTCATTTTTACAAAGCCATACAGATAGCTGTGTTTACCTTTTCTAGAAATTATTTTCAAATTCTGTTTTCAGGCAAAATGTCTATCACTGTTCATTTTCACAAATCTATACAAGAGGGCAGAATATGGAAGTCTATAAAAATGTCTTATTACCAATAACTTGCATCAATGTTTTCAGTAGCCTCTATCAAAAGCTCCTGCTTGCTTGTTGTGAATTATGCTCAGGTGCACATATTTCCAATTCAACCATGAGGCAAAAAATTTGGTAAAAGCTCTTGTTAATCCTGCAATCTGAACAAATACCAAGATGCTGTATTTTCAGCTGATATTTCATTTGTTTATGGAAATGCATATTGTTTATGCAGTGTTGAGGAATGTGAAAGAACACCCTTGATTATTTTTAGTGTGATAACTTATTTTGCTTTTGTAAGCCAACACTTTTGAGATCAGTCAATAAATGCTTCTGGCATTGACTTATATGCTGCCCCTGTCTTCATGTTGTTGCTGGACATATCTTTTTAAAAATGTGTGTAGGTCACCTAAATCATCAGAAAAATTGCCCCCCCTGAGAATTTTTTCAGGAGCCGCCACTGCTGAGGACCACACTGACGGGACACACTGAAACTCCTTGGAGCCAGTCTAAATGCTGAGGACCACACTGACGGGACACACTGAAACTCCTTGGAGCCAGTCTAAATGCTGAGGACCACACTGACGGGACACACTGAAACTCCTTGGAGCCAGTCTAAATGCTGAGGACCACACTGACGGGGCACACTGAAACTCCTTGGAGCCAGTCTAAATGCTGAGGACCACACTGACGGGGCACACTGAAACTCCTTGGAGCCAGTCTAAATGCTGAGGACCACACTGACGGGACACACTGAAACTCCTTGGAGCCAGTCTAAATGCTGAGGACCACACTGACGGGACACACTGAAACTCCTTGGAGCCAGTCTAAATGCTGAGGACCACACTGACGGGGCACACTGAAACTCCTTGGAGCCAGTCTAAATGCTGAGGACCACACTGACGGGACACACTGAAACTCCTTGGAGCCAGTCTAAATGCTGAGGACCACACTCACGGGGCGCACTGAAACTCCTTGGAGCCAGTCTAAATGCTGAGGACCACACTGACGGGGCACACTGAAACTCCTTGGAGCCAGTCTAAATGCTGAGGACCACACTGACGGGGCGCACTTAAACTCCTTGGAGCCAGTCTAAATGCTGAGGACCACACTGACGGGGCACACTGAAACTCCTTGGAGCCAGTCTAAATGCTGAGGACCACACTGACGGGGCACACTGAAACTCCTTGGAGCCAGTCTAAATGCTGAGGACCACACTGACGGGGCACACTGCATCACAGTTGAAGACCACCAAATCCCCATCATCTTTGATGTTCCGCATTTGGTAAAATCAGTACGGAACAACTTCAAGCGTCATGGGATGAAAGTAGATTCAAAAATGTTATAATTACAATTAAATGGAAAATATATATTTTTTTACTATAAAAAACGAACTAATGTCATTCCTTTAAACCCACCAGATCAGAGATGATGAAATCCTTTGCGACCATCTGGTGTTGTTTTTCAAGATGGACAGAAGGCTCCCAATCAGGATGGCACCAAAGCTGACGGACAAACTCATTCATCTGACACCCTTCACAAACATGCGAGTGAAGCTTGCAACACAGGTGTTTAGCCACACTGTCTCCACAGGTAAAGAAGCACATCAGCATAAATATTGACAATAATTTACAAATTCATACACTTTATACATTCAAGACAATACAATAACCTGTTATTGCTTGAATAAACTGTACTACCACATAACTGTACAGATATTAATACATGTTGGCATGAAAAGATGGAAGATCATAAAACATGATGTAGTAGTACTAACGAATGCTTTACTTCCTCAGGGAGGACGAACTACGATGCAGCTAGACTAACTGCCTAAGGAGGTGGAATGAACAGCCCACTTCCTGGAAAAAAATGAACAAGTTTGTTTGACGTTCTGAACTCAAGGTATGTTTAATCAAATGTAAATGCAATCAGCACAGGGTGTATTACACAGTTGAAAACCTGGCACATAGAAATCATTATCAACACCAACACTGGTGTTTTCCTTCTGGATCTTGCTGGGATAGAAATCCATGGAGGAGGGCTCTCAGACAAGAGAACAGCTTCAAGATGGATTTCCTTCAGGAAGCAATACGATGGATTGACACATGGAAATGTAAGTAAGTTGATTTTAAACGAATACATTAAATATGCCATGCTTCTTCCACCTCAAACTAGACTAGGACCCACTCACTGACACGCTTTGCAGAAACCAAGATTATATTATTCCTGTAATGCAGGACTATCTGGACTCCCATTCTGACCACTAGACACTATCTGGACTCCCATTCTGACCACTAGACACTATCTGGACTCCCATTCTGACCACTAGACACTATCTGGACTCCCATTCTGACCACTAGACACTATCTGGACTCCCATTCTGACCACTAGACACTATCTGGACTCCCATTCTGACCACTAGACACTATCTGGACTCCCATTCTGACCACTAGACACTATCTGGACTCCCATTCTGACCACTAGACACTATCTGACCAGTGGAGGCTGCATCCTGGAAGGCCATGTCCAGCATGCCTACTCCCTGGAAGGCCATGTCCAGCATGCCTACTCCCTGGAAGGCCATGTCCAGCATGCCTACTCCCTGGAAGGCCATGTCCAGCATGCCTACTCCCTGGAAGGCCATGTCCAGCATGCCTACTCCCTGGAAGGCCATGTTCAGCATGCCTACTCCCTGGAAGGCCATGTCCAGCATGCCTACTCCCTGGAAGGCCATGTCCAGCATGCCTACTCCCTGGAAGGCCATGTCCAGCATGCCTAATCCCTGGAAGGCCATGTCCAGCATGCCTACTCCCTGGGAGGCCATGTCCAGCATGCCTACTCCCTGGAAGGCCATGTCCAGCATGCCTACTCCCTGGAAGGCCATGTCCAGCATGCCTACTCCCTCACAGAAAGAATGATAAATAAATACACCATGTGTAGAATGAGACCGCAGCTTAGAACAATACATGGTGAAGCTAACAAACCAAACACCACAGCACAGTGAACTGAATTGTTTCACCGGATATTACTTTTTTGGGAGCCTGTACCACTCCCCCCCCCCGTCTCACTATCCTGGTGAAGAGAACTATAACAAACTGAAAAGGGGAATCTAACATTCCTTTTATTCCAGGGATCATCCACTAGATTCAGCCCTTTATCCCAGGGATCATCCACTAGATTCAGCCCTTTATCCCAGGGATCATCCACTAGATTCAGCCCTTTATCCCAGGGATCATCCACCAGATTCAGCCCTTTATCCCAGGGATCATCCACTAGATTCAGCCCTTTATCCCAGGGATCATCCACTAGATTCAGCCCTTTATCCCAGGGATCATCCACTAGATTCAGCCCTTTATCCCAGGGATCATCCACTAGATTCAGCCCTTTATCCCAGGGATCATCCACTAGATTCAGCCCTTTATCCCAGGGATCATCCACTAGATTCAGCCCTTTATCCCAGGGATCATCCACTAGATTCAGCCCTTTATCCCAGGGATCATCAACTAGATTCAGCCGCGTGAAGATAGTTGGGGGGCCGGAATATAATTACAAATAATTTGTAGACAGCAAATTGACTGCAAGAAGCCCGAACAGATATAATGTTTGACTAAAATATAATCACTCAAACCTTGATTATGATCAGGTACCTCTATTATGCATGGGGACACTTGAACTGATTTCTTAAATAAAATTCATTGAATTAAATAAATAAAAATGGGGTAGGGGGGGGGGGGGGGGGGGGGGAATAGAACCCCCCACGGGCCAAATTCGCCCCGCGAGTTGGGGGAACCCTGCTTTGTCCTCACTGTCACTTAGAAACTAATTCCAATGTTGCCTGGTAATGGTTCTCCTCCCTGTCACTCAGAAACTAATTCCAATGTTGCCTGGTAATGGTTCTCCTCACTGTCACTCAGAAACTAATTCCAATGTTGCCTGGTAATGGTTCTCCTCACTGTCACTCAGAAACTAATTCCAATGTTGCCTGGTAATGGTTCTCCTCACTGTCACTCAGAAACTAATTCCAATGTTGCCTGGTAACGGTTCTCCTCCATGTCACTCAGAAACTAATTCCAATGTTGCCTGGTAACGGTTCTCCTCACTGTCACTCAGAAACTAATTCCAATGTTGCCTGGTAATGGTTCTGTTCACTGTCACTCAGAAACGAATTCTAATGTTGCCTGGTAATGGTTCTGTTCACTGTCACTCAGAAACTAATTCCAATGTTGCCTGGTAATGGTTCTCCTCACTGTCACTCAGAAACTAATTCCAATATTGTCTGGTAATGGTTCTCCTCCCTGTCACTCAGAAACTAATTCCAATGTTGCCTGGTAATGGTTCTCCTCCCTGTCACTCAGAAACTAATTCCAATGTTGCCTGGTAATGGTTCTCCTCCCTGTCACTCAGAAACTAATTCCAATGTTGCCTGGTAATGGTTCTCCTCACTGTCACTCAGAAACTAATTCCAATGTTGCCTGGTAATGGTTCTCCTCACTGTCACTCAGAAACTAATTCCAATGTTGCCTGGTAATGGTTCTCCTCACTGTCACTCAGAAACTAATTCCAATGTTGCCTGGTAACGGTTCTCCTCACTGTCACTCAGAAACTAATTCCAATGTTGCCTGGTAACGGTTCTCCTCACTGTCACTCAGAAACTAATTCCAATGTTGCCTGGTAATGGTTCTCCTCACTGTCACTCAGAAACTAATTCCAATGTTGCCTGGTAATGGTTCTCCTCACTGTCACTCAGAAACTAATTCCAATGTTGCCTGGTAATGGTTCTCCTCACTGTCACTCAGAAACTAATTCCAATGTTGCCTGGTAATGGTTCTCCTCACTGTCACTCAGAAACTAATTCCAATGTTGCCTGGTAACGGTTCTCCTCACTGTCACTCAGAAACTAATTCCAATGTTGCCTGGAAACGGTTCTCCTCACTGTCACTCAGAAACTAATTCCAATGTTGCCTGGTAATGGTTCTCCTCACTGTCACTCAGAAACTAATTCCAATGTTGCCTGGTAATGGTTCTCCTCACTGTCACTCAGAAACTAATTCCAATGTTGCCTGGTAATGGTTCTCCTCCCTGTCACTCAGAAACTAATTCCAATGTTGCCTGGTAATGGTTCTCCTCACTGTCACTCAGAAACTAATTCCAATGTTGCCTGGTAATGGTTCTCCTCACTGTCACTCAGAAACTAATTCCAATGTTGCCTGGTAATGGTTCTCCTCACTGTCACTCAGAAACTAATTCCAATGTTGCCTGGTAATGGTTCTCCTCACTGTCACTCAGAAACTAATTCCAATGTTGCCTGGTAATGGTTCTCCTCCCTGTCACTCAGAAACTAATTCCAATGTTGCCTGGTAATGGTTCTCCTCACTGTCACTCAGAAACTAATTCCAATGTTGCCTGGTAATGGTTCTCCTCACTGTCACTCAGAAACTAATTCCAATGTTGCCTGGTAATGGTTCTCCTCACTGTCACTCAGAAACTAATTCCAATGTTGCCTGGTATGGTTCTCCTCACTGTCACTCAGAAACTAATTCCAATGTTGCCTGGTAATGGTTATCCTCACTGTCACTCAGAAACGAATTCCAATGTTGCCTGGTAATGGTTATCCTCACTGTCACTCAGAAACTAATTCCAATGTTGCCTGGTAATGGTTCTCCTCACTGTCACTCAGAAACTAATTCCAATGTTGCCTGGTAATGGTTCTCCTCACTGTCACTCAGAAACTAATTCCAATGTTGACTGGTAATGGTTCTCCTCCCTGTCACTCAGAAACTAATTCCAATGTTGCCTGGTAATGGTTCTCCTCACTGTCACTCAGAAACTAATTCCAATGTTGCCTGGTAATGGTTCTCCTCACTGTCACTCAGAAACTAATTCCAATGTTGCCTGGTATGGTTCTCCTCACTGTCACTCAGAAACTAATTCCAATGTTGCCTGGTAATGGTTATCCTCACTGTCACTCAGAAACTAATTCCATTGTTGCCTGGTAATGGTTCTCCTCACTGTCACTCAGAAACTAATTCCAATGTTGCCTGGTAATGGTTCTCCTCCCTGTCACTCAGAAACTAATCCCAATGTTGCCTGGTAATGGTTCTCCTCCCTGTCACTCAGAAACTAATCCCAATGTTGCCTGGTAATGGTTCTGTTCAAAACAATACAATGTTGCAGGCAGCGGATGTTGAGGCCTGGAAGGGGTTGAGGGAGCTACTCCACATGCCTGCAGTGGAGCTGGAATGTCCTCCACCCAACGCCATCTGCAGTGGAGCTGGAATGTCCTCCACCCAACGCCATCTGCAGTGGAGCTGGAATGTCCTCCACCCAACGCCATCTGCAGTGGAGCTGGAATGTCCTCCACTCAACGCCATCTGCAGTGGAGCTGGAATGTCCTCCACCCAACGCCATCTGCAGTGGAGCTGGAATGTCCTCCACCCAACGCCATCTGCAGTGGAGCTGGAATGTCCTCCACCCAACACCATCTGCAGTGGAGCTGGAATGTCCTCCACCCAACGCCATCTGCAGTGGAGCTGGAATGTCCTCCACCCAACGCCGCCTGCAGTGGAGATGGAATGTCCTCCACCCAACGCCATCTGCAGTGTGTGTAGCGTTTTGGAGGAGGCTGAGCTATGGCGCGGTGGGGATTGTGGCTCAGATAAATATTTCTGTGCCACTTGTGCCGTGAGAACACACAGCACTCCCAACATTGTCCACCAGTTGGAGTTACTGAAGGTAATACATTTTATGTTATGTCAACAAACCTGTCAGCTTCTGGCTAAAAACCACAGAGCTTTTAAGCGGCAACTTAGATGAGAATTGCCCTCATGATGAATTTGAGACGGGGACTGGAATTACATTTCCAAATTAAATTAAATATGAAATTAAATCAAATTAAAGATGGTGGAGGAGCTTTTAAATTATAGTTTTTTTTTGTTTATTTTAGGGTTTCTCAATCCTTTTGTTCTTGCCCAGCATATACAACCTGATTCAACTAATCATCAGATAATTTAAGACAGTTTAATATTTGAGGCATACAAATGAACATTCTCAAATTAAAAACCTTTTGGATTTGTATGCCTGTTTACACTTTATTATAGGCATACAGGAATTCACATTTGAGGAAAAAAGCTCAACTAAATTTGGTTTCAAGTAAATTATATGTTCAGCTAAAATAATGTAACAAGAAGAAGTACTAAAAATAAACTGAAGCAAGATTCACAACAATGTGATGAGTCACTGCTGTCGCATGCAACTGACTGTTAGCTCCACCCTCTGGTTACTGTTGTCATATAAAGTGAGATGACAGAGGAGAAAACACTATATGGAGAGAGAAAAAAAATATGTAGTATTTCTGAACAATAATCTAGTCTAGAGGACAGAGTAAGATAATAAATACCTTGAATGACAGTATTACTACTTAGTAGAAGGATCACAAACTCACCGGGTTCTGTCATATTCAGGGGCGGTCTGTTCAATAGGGCGATATGGGCGACGCACTGCCAAACGGGAAAAGGAAGGGAATTTTTTTCTAATCAATTATATCACGGCAACAGTAGTTATCAGTGTTGTAATCTATACGTCTGATCTGCCACAGTGCCACACTGCCACTAATTGTCCAATCAGGCTAAAGTCGTGCTTCAAATGGCTCCCCCCCCTTTTGGGGCGATTTCAGTCAGGTTGAAAATCGCCCAGAAGTCTGTCATAGACTCCCATGTAAAATCAATTTTTTTCAAATTTCAGAGCTTTCAATACAATCTCTATGGGTTTCTGAGGGCTTGCACTTACGCGCTTTCGTCATACGTAACGTAACCATGAACGTAACTAAGAAAAGAGCGGGTAGCAGCCTCAATCAATTCACTACAACTATCAAAATGGCTAGGCTTCAGTGCAACTCGATTGTGTCTTTGAAAGAAGTTCCTTTTTGTCGGCGAACAAATGAAGATAAATTGGCAACGAAACAATTAGGACCTCCCAGACCAAATTTAATAATTCAACAGGTTTCTACTAAAGGGGGGAAGTCCTACACCCGAGAATTTTCCAAAAATTGGTATGAACGAAAAACCTAGCTAGCAGGCTGCGATGTAGCTAATGCAGTTTTCTGCTACCCCTGCTTACTCATTCACCCTGAAGGCGGCACGGCAGACAGCACCGCTTGGACAGCGACTGGTGTAACCGACATGCACCATCTTTCAGAAAAGATTAAGAAACATGAGCTGTCAAAGACCCACATGGATAGCTGTTTGAGAATTTCTGCTTTGGGGAGAGTGAATATTGCCACTCAACTGGATGAGGGATACAGGCTAGCTGTCCGCCGCCACAACGATGAGGTTAGCAAGAACCGCCATATCCTCAGCTGGCTAATCCAGTGTGTGAAGTTTTGCGGAGTGTTTGAGTTAGCTTTGCGAGGCAAAGATGAAACTGAGGGCTCCACCAACCCTGGTATTTTTCTTGGACTTGTCAACTTTGTGGCACAATTAGATGAGGTGTTTGATGACCATCTTAAAAATGCTAAAGTTTTCAAGGGCACATCAAAGACCATTCAAAACGAGCTACTGGAGTGTATGCTAGCGGTCACGAGGGAACATATTGTGGAGGAGGTGAAGTCTGCGAACTTCGTAGCTATCCAAGCTGACGAGACCACGGATGTTTCTACACAGACACAGTTGGTGCTTGTGCTGAGGTACATAGATAGCAAGCACAAAGTGCAGGAGCGCTTTTTTGAGTTCCTTCCCATCTCGGAATCAACCTCAGTCTCAATCGCCAGTGTACTTTTGGAGAGACTGAACGGTCTTTTTGCCGATGACGAGAAAGTCAAACTCATTGCGCAAGCTTACGATGGAGCCAGTGTGATGAGGGGAGAGAAGGCTGGTGTGCAGAAAAAGGTGCGTGAGCATTTCAAGAATGCCCATTACGTGCATTGCTATGCGCATCAGCTGAATTTGATCATGCATCAAGCTACTTCTCGCATCAAAAAAGTGAACATTTTCTTTTCCGATCTGAGCGGGATTACAACTTTTTTTTCCCGGTCACCCAAACGCACCAGCATTCTTGACCAGACTGTTGCACGAAGACTGCCCAGACCTTCATCCACACGGTGGAACTTCAACAGCAGAGTCGTGAACACTGTCTACGAGAATCGAGACGACCTCATAGAATGTTTTGAAGCCATCCGGACGGGTTCATTGGGTTCATTTGATCAGGGCACAGTGAGAGAGGCATCTGGCTACGTGAGGATGATGCATGATGAAGATTTTATTTTTTTCCTGCGGCTTTTTCACAAAATCATGCCCCACGTCGACATTCTGTACCAGAAGCTACAGAAGAAGGACATCGATGCTGTCTTTATCAAAAGTGCCCTCGACAGCTTCACAAGCAGTGTGCAGGCCATAAGGTAAGATTAAACAATATCATTCGATCTTTCTCAAAGCAGAGCTTTATTTGAAAATGTATGCATGAAAGGAGACTGCATTTGTGTTTGAAATTACATTATTCTCATTATATATGGCCAGTGGTGTAATCTATTTTATTTTATATACTATGTGTACTGTGCAGTGGTGCTCATAAGTGTATGAACACATTCTAAAGTTGACTAAAAAGAGGAATAAAAAAATAAAAAAATAATCTTTTGGAAATTTATCTTAATGACTTAATTAAAAAAGTTGGAAAATCCAACCTTTATGGACACCAATTTTCTTTTCTTTTTTATTCCTCTTTTTAGTCAACTTTAGCATGGGATCATAAGCTTATGAGCACCACTGTATACTGTGCTGAACATCCAGGCTATGTGAGACACAAAGGCTAACTTAAACACTAAAGACTTTATGCATCCCTGCCCATTTGTACTATACATCATGGATACATTGCATATACCTGTGCATCACATAGACAACAATACTGTACAAAGCCAACAAACACATTGGTCTGTTTGCCTTCAGGGACTCCTCTCAACAGCAGCTGCAAGAAGCAACAGGAGCCAAAAGACCCAGAACAGCTTTGAGAGAAGAGGAGAAGCAGAGGCTGTCTGAAGAGGTCTGCAACACCATCCTGGATCACACCAAAGAAAGGTTCTCTTTCTCTGGCCACCTTGTGAGTGCTACCTTACTGCAAGCAGACATGTTTGAAAGGTACTGCCATTCATTTCCTGATGAGGCTCTGAATGCCACTGTGAATGCATACCCCATGCTGAGCAAGGCAAAGCTCAAGACAGAACTATCTCTGATCTATGAGAATCCTGAATTCAAGGGAGGCTGTGGTGCACTGGCACTGTACCAGGTTCTCATGAGCTACAACCTCCAGGAGACGTTCTCTGAGACTGTGACTCTGTTGAACATCCTCATAACTACTCCCATGACAACAGCTGAAGCTGAGAGATGTTTCTCAACTTTGACACGAGTTAAGACATTCCTGCGAAATTCAATGGGCAAGGAACGTCTGAATGCACTGGCCATGCTTTCCATGGAGAGGGAACTAGTCCTCAGCATGCCTGATTTCAATGAGAAAGTCATTGAACGCTTTGCTGTATTGAAACAGAGAAGAGAACAGTTTCAGTACAAGTAATGTAGCCTCTCTCTCTCTTTGTCCCTCCCTCCCTGTCTCTTTAACACACACACGCCCAAATCAGTTCACAGTTGATGTTGTTTAAAATAGTTATTTTTCATTTTAAAAAAAGTAAAAAAAAAAAAAAAAAATCTGTTCATGTTCATTTTTACAAATCTATACAATTGGCCAGAATATGGTTGTTCATATTTACAAATCTATACAATTGGCCAGAATATGGTTGTTCATTTTTACAAAGCCATACAGATAGCTGTGTTTACCTTTTCTAGAAATTACTTTCAAATTCTGTTTTCAGGCAAAATGTCTATCACTGTTCATTTTCACAAATCTATACAAGAGGGCAGAATATGGAAGTCTATAAAAATGTCTTATTACCAATAACTTGCATCAATGTTTTCAGTAGCCTCTATCAAAAGCTCCTGCTTGCTTGTTGTGAATTATGCTCAGGTGCACATATTTCCAATTCAACCATGAGGCATAAAAATGTGGTAAAAGCTCTTGTTGATCCTGCAATCTGAACAAATACCAAGATGCTGTATTTTCAGCTGATATTTCATTTGTTTATGGAAATGCATATTGTTTATGCAGTGTTGAGGAATGTGAAAGAACACCCTTGATTATTTTTACTGTGATAACTTATTTTGATTTTGTATGCCAACACTTTTGAGTTCAGTCAATAAATGCTTCTGGTATTGACTTATGCTGCCCCTGTCTTCATGTTGTTGCTGGACATATCTTTTTAAAAATGTGTGTAGGTCACCTAAATCATCAGAAAAATTGCCCCCCCTGAGAATTTTTTCAGGAGCCGCCACTGGTCATATTATTATCCTACACCAGTGCAGTCAGAAGTTACGCGTTTTCCTCATATGAAAGTGAAAGTAAGTTTGTAGCCTACGCAGTTACAATATGGCTGTTGAAACTGTGGCGCACATTTCTCGGCAACATTAGACGTAGGATAAATGTGTTGATTTGAAGGAAAGACGGGCAGACTCTGGTAAGTCTAGGCTACACAGAACTATTATAAAGTTAAGTCGTCGTCAGACATTCAATAGACAGAGCAGGCTTGAGATATGATTCTTTATCATGCTGACCAACCTGGGCCTGGTTTCCGCGATGGGATTTAGGCTTAATGCTGGGTACGCATAAAAAGTGGGAAACGAGACTGAACAAAATACAAAGTTGAGTAAACGCTATTTTGCAAAGAAAAAGGTGTGTAAGAGAGTTCACCCTCCACTACAACCCCGTTGATGTGGTGTGCAGCGTAGAGGGCATAGTCCTTTAGTCTCTATGGGCCAGATGGTAGTGTACAGTTCAGAGATGGCTTGATGTGGTGTGCAGTATAGAGTGTATAGTCCTTTAGTCTCTATGGGCCAGATGGTAGTGTACAGTTCAGAGATGGCTTGATGTGGTGTGCAGCATAGAGTGTATAGTCCTTTAGTCTCTATGGGCCAGATGGTAGTGTACAGTTCAGAGATGGCTTGATGTGGTGAGCAGCATAGAGTGTATAGTCCTTTAGTCTCTATGGACCAGATGGTAGTGTACAGTTCAGAGATGGCTTGATGTGGTGAGCAGCATAGAGTGTATAGTCCTTTAGTCTCTATGGACCAGATGGTAGTGTACAGTTCAGAGATGGCTTGATGTGGTGAGCAGCATAGAGTGTATAGTCCTTTAGTCTCTATGGACCAGATGGTAGTGTACAGTTCAGAGATGGCTTGATGTGGTGTGCAGCATAGAGTGTATAGTCCTTTAGTCTCTATGGGCCAGATGGTAGTGTACAGTTCAGAGATGGCTTGATGTGGTGTGCAGCATAGAGTGTATAGTCCTTTAGTCTCTATGGGCCAGATGGCCAGTTGGTGAGGGCTACAGCATGGGGAAAGAAACTGTTCAGATGGGGGTCTATAACATCCAATCACATAGGTTTAGAGCAGCTGACAGATGCAAATTCATCGCTACTAACTCAAACTTCCTTGGTTTAAATACAATTTCTGTAAAGATTTTTTTTTAAAGTATATAACTTATAAATCATGAGCCTCATCTTGAAGAGTCACCTGCGACAGCAGTCATATGAATGTTGATCTGGGATCAGTTTAGCCTTTTAGATCATAATGAATCAGACTACATGGAGAGGGGGGGACCTGATCCTAGATCAACACTCCTCCTCTGAGACACTGCCTTTATGAATAAGGTCCCAGGAGTCACCAGGACCAACTGGAAGTGTCTCTGGATAAGAGCTTCTGCTAAATGACTAAAATGTAAGTGTAGTATGTAAATGAAAGTAAATGTTTCTTTTCTACAGGATCCATTTTGAGGCGACCGCGCAGAAAACACTATATGGAGAGAACTGAAAAATAAAGTAAGTATTTCTGAACAATAATCTATTCTAATGGACAGAGTAAGAGAATGAATACCTGGAATGAGATAGTACTAGTTAGTAGAACTGCTACTTGAGCTTAGTTGCTGACAGACAGCCGTTTTCAAAATGGAAACTAATCAGTAGGCCTACAGTAGAACTACAGTAAATCATATTTTGGAGAGAAAAAACACAACTAAACCTGGTTTGGAGTAAATTATAAGTTTAGCTAAAATAATGTAAGAGATGTCTTGAAGAAGCACTATAAAAAAAAATAGAATCAAGATTTAGCATAATGTCAGAAGTTACTGCTATCACATGCAACTGACTGTTATCGCCACCCTCTGGTTACTATTGGTATATAAAGGGGTGAGGCCATGACTGCAGTTGAATCTGAAAATAACAAAGTATCTTTACAGGGGCCATTTTGAGATGACAGAGCAGCTCATAGTTTAATCTCTAAACTGCAACGCAGTTTGAAAGTAAAGTGAGTATTTCAGGTTAATAATCTAGAATAAAGGGAACATTTGGAATTCACCAAACTAGTGTTGGAGTGCTGCTGGGCCATTCCTACCATGCAGAGCCTTTTCTGGCCCCAGGAAATATCACTTCTTATTTAGTGGAAAATGTGGATTCCAAAAGGCTTTAAATATAAAGTCAGGTGTCCTTTACCTTAAACTGGAGGCAAAAGAAACGCACACCTGTTTAGGAGAGGTGCTGGCTAACAGAGGAGAACACCTGTTTAGGAGAGGTGCTGGCTAACAGAGGAGAACACCTGTTTAGGAGAGGTGCTGGCTAGCAGAGTAGAACACCTGTTTAGGAGAGGTGCTGGGTAGCAGAGTAGAACACCTGTTTAGGAGAGGTGCTGGCTAGCAGAGTAGAACACCTGTTTAGGAGAGGTGCTGGCTAACAGAGGAGAACACCTGTTTAGGAGAGAAGCTGGCTAACAGAGGAGAACACCTGTTTAGGAGAGGTGCTGGCTAACAGAGTAGAACACCTGTTTAGGAGAGGTGCTGGCTAACAGAGTAGAACACCTGTTTAGGAGAGGTGCTGGGTAACAGAGTAGAACACCTGTTTAGGAGAGGTGCTGGCTAACAGAGTAGAACACCTGTTTAGGAGAGGTGCTGGCTAACAGAGTAGAACACCTGTTTAGGAGAGGTGCTGGCTAGCAGAGTAGAACACCTGTTTAGGAGAGGTGCTGGCTAACAGAGGAGAACACCTGTTTAGGAGAGGTGCTGGCTAACAGAGTAGAACACCTGTTTAGGAGAGGTGCTGGGTAACAGAGTAGAACACCTGTTTAGGAGAGGTGCTGGCTAACAGAGGAGAACACCTGTTTAGGAGAGGTGCTGGCTAACAGAGGAGAACACCTGTTTAGGAGAGGTGCTGGCTAGCAGAGTAGAACACCTGTTTAGGAGAGGTGCTGGCTAACAGAGTAGAACACCTGTTTAGGAGAGGTGCTGGCTAGCAGAGTAGAACACCTGTTTAGGAGAGGTGCTGGGTAGCAAAGGAGAACACCTGTTTAGGAGAGGTGCTGGCTAACAGAGGAGAACACCTGTTTAGGAGAGGTGCTGGCTAACAGAGTAGAACACCTGTTTAGGAGAGGTGCTGGGTAGCAGAGTAGAACACCTGTTTAGGAGAGGTGCTGGCTAACAGAGTAGAACACCTGTTTAGGAGAGGTGCTGGCTAACAGAGTAGAACACCTGTTTAGGAGAGGTGCTGGGTAGCAGAGGAGAACACTTGTAAAAGAAAAGGAGAGTCTCACTCTATGAGCTCAGATTAAATAATGTAATAACCTGATGACTAACGTTTCAATAGACAGCGGTCTTCATCATTTACCTTAAAAATACCAAAATATGGATCCTGAAAGGGAATTTTATGCATTTTCATATGGGTTAAATGGAATAGTAACTGAAATCTGGACACTGACTGTAGGCCTGTAACCTAATATAATATGAACTCCTGCAGAATTATGGATTTCTGGCATTTAAATGATACAGCAAATGTTAATTTTGTCTGGGGAACAGGGGTGGATAAATGTTATTCATTTCAGTATCTCTTGAGATAATGTGAATGAGACTGTAAGGTGTTATCTTTGACACTATTATACAAACAGTATTTTCAACCTTATCAACCTTATTAAACCGTTCTAACTGATGACAGCAGGCCTTAGTGTTATCAGGTAGGCTATTATCATTGTCATTATGGAGACACCTATTTTACAACCCTTATTCCATGAAACATATTAACGCTGTAGAACTGATGCACATCAAGAAATAAGGTGACATATCACAGGAAAACTACTTTAGGCGCTCTAGAGCACGTTAGATACATTCTGTCGGAGGTGGTTTAAACTGCATTCTAATGTCGACTTTGCTTATGGAAAACCATATCATGCCAAGGTTTTTACACATGCTCAGTTCTTGGGTCTCGAGTGGAAATTTGAAATGGAAGTTATGGAACTCCATCATGTGCTTCTGTTATGAGAAAACCTCCACAATGAAACAGACATTAAATGTGGAGAATGATAGATCTGTTGACCATCAAGTAGCCTATTAATTGTTATGCCTGTGTAGGCTACTGTAGTCTACCATTTTATACTATAAATATGTTGAAATGACTGGAGTCGTTGGAAATCATTTTGTGCCACTTGTGTAGCCAACCTGGAGCTGGCAAACAGATGTAATAAATAGCCTATAACTTCAGTTTATTGTTGTTGTAGCCTTGTGTTATTATGTAATTAATAATGGCCGTGTTTAGTTAATTCCTTTGGAAGTTATCAAGTGTCACCATGGTCACAGTTCTATTGCAATTGCTGATCAGATGTTAGAATGCATTAGATTGAAGGTAACAGTCAGCCAGATTAGGTTACAGGTAAAAAATTAACCTGGCTGTTGTTGACAAGCATGGACCTATTCAGTTCATATCCATATTATTAATATTTGAGTCATTGATTGAAATTCCGACCCCATCCTCAGTAGCCTATTCCAGCAGGCTACTGGGCAACAGAAGCACTTCCTACCTCAACATTGTCTTGCTATTCATGTTAAATAAATGAATCTGTCAATTTGAACTAAGCAAGCTGCTAAATCATTCAGCTTACATCTTGCCTACATGTTGCCCAGGCTACTGGAGGCTGTCTGAAATAAGATGTTGGCCTATCAGGGGCTATGTTTTGGCCTAGTTTTCAGGCCTTGTGGGTGGGTTTTGAGTAGTCATTGGGCTAGAAAAAGTCATTGCATTAAATAACCTCACTGTTTGGATATGTCTGTTAGTAAATGTTTTATTTCTAAGAGATCATGAGTAAAAGAGAACAATGGACATTCTAGAATGAGTTGTCACTGTGTTCACCACAACCAACATGCTGCATCTCTGTTTAGGGGTCAGTGGTCTAAAATGAGTCTCTCTGGGGAGAGAGAGGAGGGGGGCCCTGCCTCTAAAATGAGTCTCTCTGGGGAGAGAGAGGAGGGGGGCCCTGCCTCTAAAATGAGTCTCTCTGGGGAACATGACACCAAAACTAAGAGGTGAGCTGAAAATATTGTTTAAGAATTTATATTCGAAAATGCTCTATAGGAGAAAAGAAAATCACATTTGTGTTTTTTCATCAGAAATGATTACTAATAGGTACCTTCAATGTAACTATTGTAGATTTGAGATGTGATTTAAAACCATTGTTTAGCTGGAATGTAATGTTCGTATCCTGTATATTTGACTGTGATACGTGGTCGTCTCACCTAGCTACCTTAAGATGAATGCATTTACAGATGCCATATCTTAATTTGACCCTGTTTCTCACAGCAGAAACATAATCCTGCAGCAATAGCAAATGTGCATTTTTATGTGGATTATAATTAAGGGATATTTTCTGTAGGGGTTCATACATTTTTCATCAGGGAAAATCAAGTCTGACATTTTAAAGTGGAAATTACCCACTTTAGACACCTTTATGAAGCCTTGTAGTGGTTTAATCATTTCTTTAAACAATAAAAGCTAATTTACCAACATTTCTGAAAATGGATATATAGCGTTTTGGAATGAAACTCTTGTTTCCCCATCTGAGCTCAGAGTAGATGAGAGATGTAATGTTTGTCTCTGTTGTGTTGAAGCCCAATCAAGCAGGAGAGACCAGCCTCCCCTGTACCCAGCTGTGTGTCCATGAAGAGTGACAAGTCTATGGAACCTCCTATATACTTCAGAGAGGGAGACTTTTCTACTGAACAAAGGTAAGAAGAACTCATGGGTCATGGTCAGTGAGTTAAACAACACTGTCTCTAGTCATTTCTCCTCTCCCATTTTCCCATTTATTTTTGTTGTTTTCATAATCCATAGGCTAAACCTTTTTTCCATTTTCATAGTCCTGAAACATTAACAAACAAACACAACATTCCCTGTGTGTGTGTGTGTTTGTGTGTGTGTGTGTGTGTGTGTGTGTGTGTGTGTGTGTGTGTGTGTGTGTGTGCGTGTGTGCACTCCCTGGATGAGGAGATGTAATCTCTATCCTGATTGCCTAGTCACTTTTACCCCTACCTATATGTACATATTACCTCAACTACCTGGTACCCCTGCACATTGACTCAGTACTGGTACTCCTTGTATATAGTCTAGTTATTACCTCAACTACCTGGTACCCCTGGACATTGACTCAGTACTGGTACTCCTTGTATATAGTCTAGTTATTACCTCAACTACCTGGTACCCCTGGACATTGACTCAGTACTGGTACTCCTTGTATATAGTCTAGTTATTAACTCAACTACCTGGTACCCCTGCACATTGACTCGGTACTCCTTATAGCCTCATTATTGTTATTTTATTATGTTACTATTTCCTTTTTTTATTTAGCTAATTTTTCTTACTTTTTAACTGCATTGTTGGGAAAGGGCTCGTTAGTAAGCATTTCACGGTAAAGTGTACAGCTGTTGTATTCAGCGCATGTGAGAAATACAATTTGATTTGAAGGTCATTGGCAGAAACACGTCATTGGCTCTAACGGTCGTCTCGTGCCGAACAGCGCATGTTCGGATGTTGAAGCACTGTGGCTAGGAAAAACTCCCTAGAAAAGCAGGAACCTAGGAAGAAATCTAGAGAGGAACCAGGCTCTGAGGTGTGGCCAGTACCCTTCTGGCTGTGCCGGTTGGAGATTATAACAGTACATGGCCATTAAGGCCAGATCGTTCTTCAAGATGTTCAAATGTTCATAGATGACCAACAGGGTCAAATAATAATCACTGTGGTTATAGAGGGTGCAACAGGTCAGCATCTCAGGAGTAAATGTCAGTTGCCTTTTCACAGTCGATCATTCAGAGGTTGAGACAGCAGATGTGTGTGTGTGTGTGTGTGTGTGAGAGAGAGAGAGAGAGAGAGAGAGAGAGAGAGAGAGAGAGAGAGAGAGAGAGAGAGAGAGAGAGAGAGAGAGAGAGAGAGAGAGAGAGAGAGAGAGAGAGAGAGAGAGAGAGAGAGAGAGAGAGAGAGAGAGAGAGAGAGAGAGAGAGAGAGAGAGAGAGAGAGAGAGAGAGAGAGAGAGAGAGAGAGAGAGAGAGAGAGAGAGAGAGAGAGAGAGAGAGAGAGAGAGTCAGATTAGGTTACAGGTAAAGAAAGAACCTGGCTGTTGTTGACAAGCACAGGCCTATTCAGTTCCTTTTCCATATTATTAATATTTGATTCATTGATTGAAATTACGACCCCATCCTCAGTAGCCTATTCCAGCAGGCTACTGGGCAACAGAAGCACTTCCTACCTCAACATCGTCTTGCTGTTCATGTCAAATAAATTAATCTGTCAATTTGAACTAAGCAAGCTGCTAAATCATTCATCTTACATACATTTACGTCATTTAGCAGACGCTCTTATCCAGAGTGACTTACAAGAGCAATTAGGGTTAAGTGCCTTGCTCAAGGGCACATCGACAGATTTTTCACCTAGTTGGCTCGGGGATTAGAACCAGCGACCTTTCGGTTACTGGCAAAACACAATTTTGTTTAAGAATTCTTAAGTTTATTTCCAAAACGCTATATCCACAATTTTTTTCCGCAGCAATGATTGCCTTGCATCCCTTCAATATTACTGGGTACCTTCAATATTACTGTTCTCAGATTTTTTATTAATGGATTTGAGATAAAAAGACATGTTTTTATGGCTAAATGCTATATATCCATTGTTTAGCTGGAATGGAATGTTCGTATCCTGTATATTTGACTGTGATATGTGGTTGTCTCACCTAGATATCTTAAGATGAATGCACTTACAGATGCCATATCTTAATTTGACCCAGTTTCTCACAGCAGGAAAAGAATCCTGCAGCAATAGGAAATGTAAATTATTATGTGCATTATAATTCATGAACATTTTTTGTAGTGGTCGGTACATTTTTCATTAGGGCAAATCAAGTTTGACATTTTTTAAGTGGAAATTACAAACTCTAGAAGCCTTTTTAAACCCATAAGAGTAAAATGTCTTAATTCTCAGCACTTATACGACCAATTTTCTACTCTGAGACACTTTGTGGATATGGGCCCAGATCTCAAAATATTGTTTTAAAAAAGAACAAATTTTGTTTTACATAATAATAAAAATAGGAATATTACTAATGTAAGCCACTGTAAAGACTTGGTTTAGTTTATTGTGTTGCTCTGCTCATGTCCGCGTTCTGGAACTGTCCGCGTCCACGTACGGTTTGGCGCCAAGCATATTGTCCAGTTACGCGCAGAGTGGTCTGAGGTGATGTTGGGGAATAACGACGGAGTTCGTTACAGTGTTGAGACGCCGAAGTTTATTGTTCAATTTGCTTTTTTGCGTAATGGTCAGTGACAGTATGAGTGTAGCCAGATCCTTTTCACTCGCTATCCTTGTTTCATCTTGTGGTTTACCGGATTCGTCATCATCCTCGAGGGACAGACGAACGACCTGCTAGCTAGCCAAGCTAGTCGGTACAGCTAGCTAAGCTAGCTACTCTACCAGCACTATCCTAGTTATCCTAGCTACCACTATATCATCACCGGCTGCCTGCATTTCTTGTGGACCGATGGAGCTCCCTGGTTGTTTCTTCCACCTGTTAAATACCGTGGAGGGCTTCTCCCTCTCTGGTTGACGGATGCTGGCTACCTACCAACCCTCTGTCCGGTTCTCCTCTTCACTAGATGGACGGTAACTTTAGTGTTTAACCCCTCTGTGTCCAAGGACTGAACCTTTTGAATATTATTTTCGGGGCGCCTCAAGTTACATTTTTTACAATGTTTATTTCTGATAAAATTAGTTCATTGCATCCGCCATGGAGCCCAGTTTCATAATATTACCTTCTGTCCCTGGTTATGAAGTAATCGCGAAAAAACAGGCCTTATGTTAGGGCATTTTTCACCCTGCCAGCTCCTATTAGTTCTACTGTAGGTTTACCTCAGGTAACTTATTATTTACAAGGTTATGGATACTTGGTGAGCGCGCTCAATGTTAACCTGAGTACATGTTGTGGTGAGCCACAGTCTAAGAGGTGTTGTCTTGCGCAAAGCCATCAAACGTTAAACATTTTCTGGTCATGGTTAAACATATAACAAAACGCATGTCCCTGTCCTCTTTTTCAAGATGTGGCAGATTTAAACAGCCAGAAGAAATTTTTTAATTAAAAAATAACAATTTTTCTGATGACTTGTTGTTTCTAAATGTCTGCTGGGTAATTTGATATGCATCGAAATCTTCGTTCGTAGGCATCAAATTGAGCGAATGCTGCGCAGGTTCACTGAGTTGCAAACCAAATGGGTATAATGGGGTGATTGTTGTCTAATCGGGTGGTCTAGCTAATGGATTTGTAGATCTGACGCAGTTGCTACCTCAGATTATGAGCCTAGCAAGTGTCATATAGCTCAGTTGGTAGAGCATGGCGCTTGCAACGCCAGGGTTGTGGGTTCGTTTCCCACAGGGGGCCAGTATGAAAATGTATGCACTCACTAACTGTAAGTCGCTCTGGATAAGAGCGTCTGCTAAATATGTAAAAATTTAAAAAATTTCATGAATGAGTTATGTAGTACCCACAGATGGCCAAAGGGAGGCACAAGAGTGCCATAAACCCATACTGTTTTTTGCCATATAAACCCTAAACCTAACAATCAATCAAATGTATTTATAAAGCCCTTTTTACACCAGCAGATGTCACAAAGTGCTATACAGACACTTTTACCCTACTTATAACCTATTTTAGCCGTAACCCCTAATTTTACATTTTAGTAGACGCTCTTATCCAGAGCGACTTACAGTTAGTGAATACATTATTTTTTTATATACTGCGACCCCCCCCCGTGGGAATCAAACCCACAACCCTGGCGTTGCAAACGCCATGCTCTATCAACTGAGCTACATCCCTGCCAGCCATTCCCTCCCCTACCCTGGACGAATTGTGCGCCGCCCATGAGTCTCCCGGTCGCGGCCGGCTGCGACAGAGCCTGGATTCGAACCAGGATCTCTAGTGGCACAGTTAGCACTGCGATGCAGTGCCTTAGACCACTACTCCACTCAGGAGTACGAGTAATTCTAGGGTAGGGTAGCCTAGAACACTTTTAGAAACTATTTTAGTAATAATATTATCTTAGTAAATACAATTATAGTATTAAATAGTGTTTTGATTATTTTGTTGTTATTTTATTATATGTATAATTGCAAGACAGAACACTTGATAAATAAGACACATTTGTTTTATTTTTCAAATGTGGTTTGAATTGGGTGACCTAGCAACCTCTGTGTGAAAGTCCAGCAATTGGCGTGGGGCAGGATTGAGACTGATCTAATACACTTTATTTCTCAGCTGCCTCACCAATGTCTGTACGTGAATTAATAACTTTTAATAGCTAAATATTTCCAATAGATGGCAGCATAAGACAACGAAGCATCAGTTATAGGCTACAAGCAGCAATATGATTAACATAAAATAGCATGCAACCAAATACTATATGTCCCATGATTCTCTGAAATGGTCACTCATTACTTTAGCTAGCTATATATCTCGTATTAGGCCTGTGATGCTTTTGGAAGAGCAATTAAATAGTGACTATAGCAGGTGTTGAACCCCGGGTAAATAATCACTAGTCAGATGCTCCAACCTCAACCCTAGTATACATGCATTTTTAAATATCTAATATTGCGATTAAACAACCTCGGAATAGATAAGACAAGAGTGTGTCTTCCAGCCCGCCAATAAATTAGATCGTGCAACCCTCCCGGTTAGCAAATGTACCTCAACATGCCCCTCGCTTGTGCTAGAAGGCAGAGTGCTCGCTGCTGGTTGATGAATCTGACAATGAATGTACTAGGAAAATATGTTTTTCTCAACCAGAGGTGACTAAATTAATGTTCAGGCTTATTGATAATCGTTATAGTAATGAAGTATAATTTCAAAACATAAGCATAAAAACAGTTAATAATAAACATGAATCATCATTATATTATTTCACAGTAATGTGTTAAATGCTTTTTCAGTTGTTCCTCTTGCGTTAGCAGTGTGGAAAGGGACAGTAAAAAGCGTGTGCAGGAGTTTTCCTGTGAGGGGGAGTGGTGGTGTATCCAGGGAGAAAGCTAAACTGATCTTCTGAAATGTCATTCATGGTCTAATGCTACCATCTATTGGAATGATTTAGCAACTGCAGTACTACTGAATAAAGTGTATCCTTACTAAAGTAGTAATTACTCAGAATTGCAAAATATGACATTTTCTAGTTAATTTTACCACTTACAACCATAAAATAACCATTTATAGCATAACAAACAATGAAACTGACATATACCAAAAACACCATAAATTTAGTTAACTATATATATATATATATATATATATATATATATATATATATATATATATATATATATATATATATATATATATATATATACTATTTATTTAGATGGGTGACATTATCTGCCAAAGAAACACCACTGTAGATAAAGAAGAACTCTCCAGTAGGTGAACCAACACTTTCAAAGGCCATTTTCGCAAAAGTGAGGTTACAAGTTTATCATCTTTCAAAGCAGAATTACTTTCCCATTGTTCCTCAACTGTAGTGTATGATATACCTTTTTCTAGCTGAGTCTCTACTTTTATCCATTGTAAAAACACAATTTCAAATTTTGCTACATAAGATCAAGCCGTTCGGTCACGTTTGACTGAGGCAGATATATATTATTACTGTGTAAAACCTAGCAGTACTACTTATTTCTCTGAGAGTAAGGCAGATATATATTATTACTGTGTAAAACCTAGCAGTACTACTTATTTCTCTGAGAGTGACGCAGATATATATTATTACTGTGTAAAACCTAGCAGTACTACTTATTTCTCTGAGAGTGACGCAGATATATATTATTACTGTGTAAAACCTAGCAGTACTACTTATTTATCTGAGAGTGAGGCAGATATATTATTACTGTGTAAAACCTAGTAGTACTACTTATTACTCTGAGAGTGAGGCAGATATATATTATTACTATCTAAAACCTAGCAATACTACTTATTTCTCTGTGAGTGAGGCAGATATATAGCATTTTGCAAAAAAAACACATGATTCTTGGTCTCTCTGAAATGAAACCATCAAGTGATAGATTTTAAACAAATAGATGTCTGTCATTGAACATCCCCATACCATGATTAGATAGTGAAAATATACACCAATCTCTTTCATCATTTCTTTAAACAATAAAAGCTAATTTACCAACATTTCTGAAAATGGATATATAGCATTTTGGAATGAAACTCTTGTTTCCCCATGTGAGCTCAGAGTAGATGAGAGATGTAATGTTTATCTCTGTTGTGTGAAGTCCAATCAAGCAGGAGAGACCAGCCTCCCCTGTACCCAGCTGTGTGTCCATGAAGAGTGACCAGTCTATGGATCATCCTATGAGGTTTAGAGAGGGAGACTTTTCTACTGAACAAAGGTAAGAAGAACTCATGGGTCATGGTCAGTGAGTTAAACAACACTGTCTCTAGTCATTTCTCCTCTCCCATTTTTCCATTTCTTTTTGTTGTTTTCATAATCCATAGGCTAATCCGTTTTTCCATTTTCATAGTCCTAAAACTGTGTGTGTGTGTGTGTGTCTATCAGTGAGTGTGTGTGCACTCCCTGGATGAGGAAATGTAATCTCTATCCTGATTGCCTAGTCACTTTTACCCCTACCTACATGTACATATTACCTAAATTACCTGGTACCCTGCACATTGACTCAGTACTGGTACTCCTTGTATATAGTCTAGTTATTACCTCAACTACCTGGTACCCTGCACATTGACTCAGTACTGGTACTCCTTGTATATAGTCTAGTTATTACCTCAACTACCTGGTACCCCTGTACATTGACTCAGTACTGGTACTCCTTGTATATAGTCTAGTTATTACCTCAACTACCTGGTACCCCTGCACATTGACTCAGTACTGGTACTCCTTGTATATAGTCTAGTTATTACCTCAACTACCTGGTACCCCTGGACATTGACTCAGTACTGGTACAACTTATAGCCTCATTATTATTATTTTATTATGTTACTATTTCCTTTTTTTATTTAGCTAATTTTTGTGACTTTTTAGCTTTGCATTGTTGGGAAAGGGCTCGTAAGTAAGCATTTCACGGTAAAGTGTACCACTGTTGTATTCGGCGCATGTGAGAAATACAATTTGATTTGATTTGAAGCTCATGCGCAGAAATACGTCATTGGGTCTAATGGTCGTCTTGTGCCGAACTGCACATGTGCAGGCCGTCAAATCAAAGGCACTCCTTCGATATAAAGTTGTTTATGACTAACATGAAAATGTGTCAGTTTGTTAAACTACTTAAGACAGACATTTTTCAAAATTAACAACTAAGGAAGTCATTTTTACCTCTCATTGACTTCTCAAACCCCAAACCCTGGCCTGGTCTGCTTCATATGTATTCCCAGAATACATTTTTTACATCAGCAGTTGTCACAAAGTGCTTATATAGAAACCCAGTCTAAAACCCCAAACAGCAGCAATGCAGATGCAGAAGCACGGAGGCTAGGAAAAACTCCCTAGAAAGGCAGGAACCTAGGAAGAAACCTAGAGAGGAACCAGGCTCTGAGGGGTGGCCAGTCCTCTTCTGGCTGTGCTGGGGGGAGATTATAAGAGTACATGGCCATTAAGGCCAGATCGTTCTTCAAGATTTTCAAATGTTCATGACCAGCAGCGTCAAATAATAATCACTGTGGTTATAGAGGGTGCAACACGTCAGCACCTTAGGAGTAAATGTCAGTTGGCTTTTCATAGCCGAGCATTTAGAGGTCGAGACAGCAGGTGTTGTAGAGAGAGATAAGGAGAGGGAGAGAGAGAGAGAGAGAGAGAGGGTCAAAACAGCAGGTTCGTGACAAGGTCGCACGTCCGTTGAACAGGTCAGAGTTCCATATCCGCAGGCAGACCAGTAGAAACTGGATCAGCAGCACCGCAAGGTATCACGTCCGGTGGAGCATGTATCAATACTGATAGGATCGAAAGAAGGGGAGCGCTGCTCTCGGATCAGTTTTCTCCATTAGAATCTTTCCTTAACATTATAATTATTTCACAATACTGACCACGGATCAGCTCCTAGAAAGATATTACTACCTACGGCTGCAAATATTGAGGTAGTTTATTCTAATGCTTACGCAATAAAAATGTACTAAATCACAGATTTGGCACATCATTGGGCACATGTTAGGCTACACATCATGAAATATATTGAGACAAATTACAGACAGTAGCCTACAAGTAGCAAAATAAAACTAAATATATTGAACATTGAATATATTTCAATATGATTGAAATAGGCCTATAGCCTACTGTTTATATTGTAATGCAGTCATCTCGGTTTTCATTTGAAGCATAATTGTTATACGTCCCTTGTTTGAATCAATTACAAAGACGTTGGCAACTTTGTATTTGTAGTCAACTTTGTTCTGAATTTATCGGTGGTCAAAAAGAGACGGATAAACCATTGGATTCTATGTTTAGCGGAGATCTTCTGTGTATAAAGTCACACGGAAGGGCAAAAAAGCATCTAACGACGCACTTGGCTGTTCTACAAGTGGTCTGAGGCAGGTGTTAGAATATGAGCGTTTTCAAGTGCAACGTTAATAACGATGGTTTTGGGAAACAGCTCAGAGATTTAACAATGCTTCTACGAAGGTTCTAATGATGAACTTGGCCTTAAGATGCTTTTGGAAAACCGGACCCTGGATAAAAAACATCTGCTAAATGACTAAAATATCAAATGTAAATGTTTTACATACAGATATCATATTACTGTATTTAATTATTATTTTACAATATTTAAATATTGATGTCACAAGTGTATCATTTGTACAGTTCTTTATTAAAAATGTAGTTATTTGTTACATTTAACTTTGTAAAACCTAGCAGTACTACTTATTTCTCTGAGAGTGAGGCAGAATATAGCATTTTGCAAAAAAAACATTTGTCTCTCTGAAATGAAGCCATTAAGTGATTGATTTTAATCAAACACATGCCTGTCATTGAACAACACCATGCCATGATTAGATAGTGAGAAAACACAACCATTTATTTGATCATTTCTTTAAACAATAGAAGCTAATTTACTAACATTTCTGAAAATGGATACATAGCGTTTTGGAATGAAACTCTTGTTATGTTTCCCCATCTGAGCTCAGAGTAGATGAGAGACGTAATGTTTGTCTCTGTTGTGTTGAAGCCCAATCAAGCAGGAGAGACCAGCCTCCCCTGTACCCAGCTGTGTGTCCATGAAGAGTGACCGGTCTATGGATCAACCTATAGAGTTTAGAGAGGGAGACTTTTCTACTGAACGAAGGTAAGAAGAACTCATGGGTCATGGTCAGTGAGTTAAACAACACTGTCTCTAATCATTTCTCCTCTCCCATTTTACCATTTATTTTTGTTGTTTTCATAATCCATAGGCTAATCCTTTTTTCCATTTTCATAGTCCTGAAACAATATTAAACTAACACAACATTCCCTCCCTGTGTGTGTGTGTGTGTGTGTGTGTTTGTGTGTGTGTGTGTGTGTGTGTGTGTGTGTGTGTGTGTGTGTGTGTGTGTGTGTGTGTGTGTGTGTGTGTGTGTGTGTGTGTGTGTGTGTGTGTGTGTGTGTGTGTGTGTGTGTGTGTGTGTGTGTGTGTGTGTGTGTGTGCACTCCCTGGATGAGGAGATGTAATCTCATGTTTTGTCCACAGAAACCAACAGGAGAGATCAGAGTCAGAGATTCTCAGTGGTCAGTCTTCCCAAAGTCATCAAACAGACCTGGCCTCCATATTCAGTGTATGTGGTCCTGTTATGTACATTTGTTTTTGTTTACCTCAAGTAAAGTTGATCTGTCAATCATTAATTAATGTGTTAATGAGAAAGCATTTAGTCTCTTGCTTAACTTATTTACTTGATTTATTTCAGTTGCTTGAAGAGAATATTATGACATTTGTGAAGAAGGAGCTGAAGATGTTCAAGAGGATTCTTAGTCCAGAACTCCCAGAAGGCTTTGAGAGTCAGAAGCAGGATAAGGAAGTGGTGGATGCTGAAGATGAGAAGCAGGAGAGCAGTGCCAGAGAGGGGGCTCTGAAGATCACACTGCACGTCCTGAGGAAAATGAACCAGAAGGAGCTTGCTGACACACTGGAGAAAAGTAAGAGCTGTCTGCCTCATGTTGAATGCTGTTTTAGAACATTGAAAAGCTGTAGCTAAATTACAGCTAAAGTAGCTGTGTAACTAAATGATATTGTAGCAGCCTTAACACAACACCTAGTGACCTCATCAAGTAGCAGCAGGGATGTGTTGTGTTGAGAGAGAGAGAGAGAGAGAGAGAGAGAGAGAGAGAGAGAGAGAGAGAGAGAGAGAGAGAGAGAGAGAGAGAGAGAGAGAGAGAGAGAGAGAGAGAGAGAGAGAGAGAGAGAGAGAGAGAGAGAGAGAGAGAGAGAGAGAGAGAGAGAGAGAGAGAGAGAGAGAGAGAGAGAGAGAGAGAGAGAGAGAGAGAGAGAGAGAGAGAGAGAGAGAGAGAGAGAGAGAGAGAGAGAGAGAGAGACCAGTGTGTAATGCCTTATTAAAACATTTACACATTTATACAGTCAGTTAAGCGAAGAAATGATTATAATTTAAAATTGTATAACAGTCCTAGAATACTGTAGGCATTAAAACAGATGTAATATTAATATCCTCTGTGTTATTTCTTCATTCAGATGAGCTTGCTGTGATTTGCCAATGTGAACTCAAATCTAATCTAAAGAAGAAGTTTCAATGTGTATTTGAGGGGATCGCTAAACAAGGAAACCCAACACTTCTCAATAAGATCTACACAGAGCTCTACATCACAGAGGGTGGAACAGGAGAGGTCAATAATGAACATGAGCTGAGACAGATTGAGACAACAACCAGGAAACAAGCAAGACCAGAGACTGCAATCAAATGCAGCGACATCTTCAAACGCTTAACTGGACAAGACAAACTTATCAGAACTGTGCTGACAAAGGGAGTCGCTGGCATTGGAAAAACAGTCTCTGTGCAGAAGTTCATTTTGGACTGGGCTGAAGGAAAAGCAAATCAGGATGTCCAATTTGTATTTTCATTCCCTTTTCGGGAGCTGAATTTGATGAAAAAGGAAAAACACACTTTGATTGAACTTCTCAATCACTTCTCAATGGAAACCAAAGAATCAAGAATCTCCAACTACGACAAGTACAAAGTTCTGTTCATCTTTGATGGTCTGGATGAGTGCCGACTGCCCCTAGACTTCCAGAAGAACAAGATCTGTTGTGACGTCACAAAGTCAACCTCAGTGGATGTTCTGCTGACAAATCTCATCAAGGGAAATCTGCTTCCCTCTGCTCTCCTCTGGATAACTACCCAACCTGCAGCAGCCAATAAGATCCCTTCAGTGTGTGTTGACCAGGTGACAGAGGTACGAGGGTTCAATGACCCACAGAAGGAGGAGTACTTCAGGAAGAGATTCAGTGATAAGGACCTGGCCAGCAGAATCATCTCACACATAAAGACATCAAGGAGCCTCCACATCATGTGCCACATTCCAGTCTTCTGTTGGATTTCTGCAATAGTCCTTGAACACATGCTGAAACATAAGAGAGAAGAGATGCCCAAGACTCTGACTGAGATGTACTCACACCTTGTGGAGTTTCATACCAAACAGAAGAATGAAAAGTATCTTGGGAAAGAAGAGACAGGTCCACACTGGAATAAAGAGAGCATTCTGTCACTGGGAAAACTGGCTTTTCAACAGCTTATGAATGGCAATCTGATTTTCTATGAAGAAGACCTGAAAGAGGCTGGCATTGATGTCAATGAAGCCTCAGTGTACTCAGGATTGTGCACACAGATCTTTAAAGAGGAATGTGGGCTGTACCAGGACAAGGTGTACTGCTTCGTGCATCTGAGCATTCAGGAGTTTCTGGCTGCTGTATATGTGTTCCTGTCATTCATCAACAACAATGAGAATCTAATGGCCAAACCTCAATCAACGTCCAGCAACTTTTCTGTGAGGATCAGACAGAAGCGTAAAGTTACAGTCTACAAGAGTGCTGTGGATAAAGCCTTACAAAGTGAGACAGGAAACCTGGACCTGTTCCTCCGCTTCCTTCTGGGCCTGTCACTGGAGTCCAATCAGAAGCACTTACGAGGTCTACTGACAAAGACAAGAAGCAGCTCACAGAGCCATGAAGAAACAGTCAAGTACATCAAGGAGAAGATCAGGGAGAATCCCTCTTCAGAGAGGTGCATCAATCTGTTCCACTGTCTGAATGAACTGAATGACCATTCTCTAGTGGAGGAGATCCAAAGCTACCTGAGATCAGGAAGTCTCTCAGAAGAAGAACTGTCACCTGCACAGTGGTCAGCTCTGGTCTTTGTGTTGCTGACTTCAGAAAAGGAGCTGGATGTGTTTGACCTGAAGAAATACTTCAGATCAGAGGAAGGTCTTCTCAGGCTGCTGCCAGTGGTCAAAGCCTCCAGAGCTGCTCTGTGAGTACATACAATGACATTGAAGTACTAATCATCAGGAATAAATACTCAGTTTAGAGAAAAATATATATTATAATATTTATATAATATTATATTGAATAACATATTGAATCACTGCATTGATGTTCACATTAGTAAAACAATATGACCATACAATTCTAGGAGACGGAAGATGAATATATATGTTGTTTAAGAGAATAAACCAAATGCATCTGCCATTGTCCTTCTACACTACTGGTGTTAAATTAACAGTGTGTTTGTGAAATCATGGTGATCTCTTTGTCAGGCTGTCAGGCTGTGGGGTCACAGAGAAAGGCTGTGCTTCTCTGGCCTCATCTCTGAAGTCAAACCCCTCACACCTGAGAGAGCTGGATCTGAGTAACAATGACCTGAAGGATTCAGGAGTGAAGCTGCTCTCTGCTGGACTGGGGAATCCCCACTGTAAACTGGAGACTCTGAGGTCAGTATTCCTGTAGTTGGTCAACAAGTGATAACTGTTCACCAGATCCACATATGTTTACCAGGCACACATAGTCCACACCATATGTGTTTGGACAGTGAAGCTTACAGTTTTACATTTGGTGCTATGCTCCAGCATTTTGGATTTCAGATATAATGTTTCATATTAGGTGACAGTACAGAATGTCACCTTTTATTTGAGGGTATTTTAATACATATCTGTGTTACTGTTTAGAAATGAAAGCACTTTATGTATCTAGTTCTCCCATTTGAAAAAGTCGTTATAATTTGGACATATTCACTTATATTTTATTAAAGTAGTCATAAGTTTAGTATTTGGTCCCATATTCCTTACCCACAGTGATTACATCAAGCTTGTGATTCTACAAACTTGTTGAATGCATTTGCAGTTTGTTTTAGTTGTGTTTTGGATTATGTTTTTCCCAGTAGAAACTGAATGGTGAATAATGTCCTGTCATTTTGGAGTCACTTCACTTGTATTGTCAGTAAGAATAGAAGATGTTTCTGAACACTTCTACATTCATGTGGATGCTACCATGATTATGAATAATCATGAATGAATCGTGAATGATGATGAATGAGAAAGTTACAGAGGCACAAGGATCATACCCCCTCTGTTATTGGTAATGGTGAGAGGTTAGCATGTTTTGTTGTAGCCTCTGTAACTTTCTCACTCATTATTATTCATCATTCATTCATGATTTTTCTTAATCATGACATCATCATGATTAATTTAGTAGTGTTTAGAAACATGTTATCTACTCACTTAGACAGAAGATTAATCCAATCATCATCCACCATTCAGTTACTATTGGACAAAACATAACCCAAAACACAACCAAAACAAACTGCAAATGCAACCAACGAGTTTGGGACCAAATACTAAACTTTGACTACTTTAATACACTATAAGTGAATTGGTAAGAATACGTTTGACTTCGTCAAATGGGGGGACTAGATACATAAAGTGCTTTTATTTCAAAACGGTGAAACAGATATGTATGAAAATACCCTCAAATAAAAGGTGACATTATATACTGTCACCTCATGTGAAACATTTGATCTGAAATCCAAAATGCTGGAGTACAGAGCCACATTTAAAATGTTAGCTTCACTGTCAAAATAGATATGGTGTGGACTGTATACTCAATACAATCTAAATCTGATACCTCACTGTCTGTCTTTTGACTGATACTGCTTTTTAAACTGCTCTGGTCAGTCTACTCAAATATTTGTACTATACATGTTTCTCTCTACAAGCAATATTATGATAATTTCTAATAATGATACATTAATTTATGAATATATATGGCAGGTTTCAGCACACTGATGTATCTGAACATTTTGAAAAAATATACTGCCACTATTTTCACCACCAAAGAATAGCAGTGTGGTTTTAATATGATTTGACTCTTTGCAGGCTGTCAGGCTGTCTAGTCACAGAGGAAGGCTGTGCTTCTCTGGTCTCAGCTCTGAAGTCAAACCCCTCACACCTGAGAGAGCTGGACCTGAGCTACAATCACCCAGGAGACTCAGGAGTCAGACTGCTCTCTGCTGAACTGGAGGATCCACACTGCAGACTGGAGAAACTCAAGTATGTAGAGGGTTTATGTCAATGTTCATATCAGACATGTTGGAGTTATCAGGCTAGTTAAGACAAACATTCTTACCATCACTTGGACTAAGTTATAAGCTGACTGTGTGTGTGTGTGTGTGTGTGTGTCCAGTTTGTGTGTGTGTGGTGTGTGTGTGTGTGTGTGTGTGTGTGTGTGTGGTGAGTGTCCAGTTTGTGTGTGTGTGTGTTTGTGTGTGTGTCCTGTGTGTGTGTGTGTGTCCAGTGTGTGTGTGTCCAGTGTGTGTGTGTCCAGTATGTGTGTGTGTCCAGTGTGTGTGTGTGTCCAGTGTGTGTGTGTGGGTCCAGTGTGTGTGTGTGTGTCCAGTGTGTGTGTGTCCAGTGTGTGTGTGTCCAGTGTGTGTGTGTGTGTGTGTGTGTGTGTGTGTGTCCAGTGTGTGTGTGTGTCCAGTGTGTGTGTGTGTCCAGTGTGTGTGTGTGTCCAGTGTGTGTGTGTGTGTCCAGTGTGTTTGTGTGTGTGTGGTCCAGTGTGTGTGTGTGTGTCCAGTTTGTGTTTGTGTGTGTGCACACTGGACACACACACTCACTCACACTGGACACACACACACACACACTGGACAAACACACACACACACTGGACACACACACACACACTGGACACACACACACACACTGGACACACACACACACAGGACACACACACACACACACACTGGACACACACACATACACACTGGGCTCACACAAAGAGGACACACATACACACACTGGACACACACTGGACACACACACTCACTCACACTGGACACACACACACACACTGGACAAACACACACACACACTGGACACACACACACACACTGGACACACACACACACAGGACACACACACACACACACTGGACACACACACACATACACACTGGGCTCACACAAACAGGACACACACACATACACACTGGACACACACACATACCACACACACACACACATTGGACACACACACACGCACACTGGACACACATACACACACACTGGACACACACACAGACAAACATTCTTACCACCGCTTGTACAAAGTTATATGCTAACCGTGTGTGTGTGTGTGTGTGTGTGTGTGTGTGTGAGTTCAGGTCTATCACTCAATGAC